>NC_062965.1:46526613-46543516 GCF_023119035.1 Salvia hispanica
AAGCTTGGAACCGGCCGTGACTTCGATTCTCACTGTGAAAAGCGACGTGGGTCGACGATTCCGAGTCTCAAAGTTCAGATTTAAGAGCACGCGCGCCGTCGGTCGACTTTTCATCTCCGTTCTTCATATACGGTACGGGTATTAAGTCTTGATTTTTAGTGAGATTTCTTTGAAAAATGTGAAATTGTGAGCATTAGATGATGGGTTATCAATATTTGGAAGTGTATTGTTGGTTTCTGAGTTGAATTTGGTTTGATGTTAGGTTTTTGGGTTGTATTCGTCCTCAGTTTGACGATTATTGTCGATTTTGCTTTAAATGTTCGATTTTTGTGGTTCTGGTGTAGTATCTAAAGCGGTTTCTGTTGTTGTTGTTGTGTCTGTTAGTTTTGCGATGTCGAAAAGAGGCCGCCCCTTCAAAAGCCAGCCCACGCAGACCAAATGTGAGAATGCTGCGACATTTTACAAAACCGATACTGTGTTTTTCCTTTGTTTGATGCATTGCTGTGCATTTTATGCTTATTTGTTTGCATTACAACTCTTTTACATTGCTGTGTAGTTGTTACTTGAAGTGGTTTCCATTAGTTTAACATTATTCAGTACATTTTCTGCATTATTTGTTTGGATTTCAACATTATTGTTCTACAGTGCTGCTTAGAGAGCTTTAAGAATCAGTAGGTTGCTTGTAGTCAAGTTTCATACATTATTTAACATTTTTGGTGCATTTTGTTTCTGTTTTTTTGCATTCCAACTCTATTCCATCTCTGTTTTAATGTTGGTAGAAGTGTTCTACATTTTTGTTACATTATTCAGTTCATTTTCTGCATTATTTGGTTTGTTTTCAAAAGTATTGATGAAGGTGTTTAGTTGTAGTGCTTATTTGGTTGGAATTCTACATTGCTGCTTAGCGAGCTTTAAGAATTAGTAGGGTGCTTGTAGGCAAGATTCTTACATTATTTAACATTTTTTGGTACATTTTGTTTCTGTTTTTTTGCATTACAACTATATTCCATCTATGTTTTAATGTTGCTAGAAGTGGTATACATTTTTGTTACATTATTCAGTTCATTTTCTGCATTATTTGTTTGGATTTCAAAATTATTGATGAAGGTGTTTATCAGTAGTGTTTTTTTGGTTGGAATTCTACGTTGCTGATTAGTGAGCTTTAAGAATTAGGAGGTTGCTTGTAGTCAAGTTGTTCACATTTTTTTTACATTATTCTGTTCATTCTCTGCATTATTTGGTTAGATTTCATCATTACATATGTATCTGATTATTAGTACTCCATTATTTGGTTAGATTTCATCATTATTTGGAGAGAGGGAGAAAGATTGGGACTGCGGACTAACTGCCAAAGGAACGAAGAGCCTGGAAATGTTGCGAATGAAGTTTGCAACAGCTCTGCTAACTTCTCCACATAACTCGAAGACTGGACCAACCAAACACAAGCCACGAAACATTGGATGGATAGGCCGCCTAAATTCAGCTTCGAAAAATGGGTCGAGAATTATAGCATCGAGTGAACTAGATGTTTTTAAATTTGGATATGAAATAGATGTTTTTTTATGATAACTCATGCTGGAAGGGTGAACATCGACTTTGTGGGTTGGAGTGTTTTAGATATTTTGGTACTAAATTTTTGCACACAACTTATAATGGATGCAAATAACTTAATAATGTCAATTTATTGCTTAATAATGTAAAATATATAGGGAATAATGTAGAACACAACTATTGAATATAATAATATTTTACAACAAGCTCGATAATCAATGCATGTAAGTAAACAAATAATGTAAATAAATTCCTTTATAATGCACTTTTCCGGGATACTAATGCATTGACATACCAGTGCGTATAACACAATAATGTAATAATCTACATTTATAATGTATGAAACTATGTATGTAATGCACGGTTATTCACATAAAGGTAAATATTGTTTCTCCAAAATGCCCGTCTTCTGTAATAATTCTGAAAAAAATATTAAGTACTAAATACAAATAATGTAACATATAGATAACAATAATGCACAAAAACCAATTTATAATGAGCAATCATTTCCAATACCTTGTTCACAGTGGGAAATGCTTCGGCCTCAATACTGAACATAAAACGGAAAACAAAAACAAATAATGCTCTTATAATCAAAATACATCAACATTTCCTCTTTCCCTTACGCAGCTCATTCTCCGTTTCAAGCTCTTTAAGCATTGGACAATTTCTAGAGTCGTGATGGCACAGCTCATCGCACGCCTTACACCGTCTAAGGGGCCTAGTAGCATCCTTGATAGCCTTTTCTCTCTTGGAAATCAGATGACTAGCGGAGCTGCTCGCGTGCCCCTTCGTCTTTACCACATCTGGAGGGTGGACCTCAACGACTTCCGGCCTTTCCCTTCTCAGGGGCGGATGTTGTAGGAGTTCCAGCTGTACAACAATCACAAAATCTTAGAACGCGAAACCAAAATCTAGTTATTTGAACTTCTGCCCAACCACAGGCTTCAAATCTTTCGAACAGTCAGGTACAACAACCACTACACAATCACAAAAACAAAATCTCAGCTAACATAAACATTATGAATTATAAAACGTGCATTATCTATCTAAAAATTTAAATTATACAGTACTAAATCTACATTATCTGTATCTAATAAAGCAACACCCTAGCCGCCACGTGTCTAAACCCTAACCAAGACAAAATAAAACTTGAATTATGTATTCGCAACTGTATATTATCCATTAATGAATGTACATTAAGATTGAAATAAAACAACACTCTAGCCGCCATGTTTCTAAACCCTAGCCCATGCAAAATAAAACGTGCATTATTTATTTAATACTTTACATTATAAACTTAAACATTGTACATTAATTTTATCAAATAAAGACATCCCTGCCGGCCTCAATCCCAAACCCTAGCCGACGCCATAAATAAACTCATGCTCCTTGTTAACGTCGGTTATGGAACTAGTACCAATTAACAAATACAGAAAATCGAAAAGGGTTGCGTTAATCCCTACTTACTACATCCTAGCCCAACGATAATATTCAGAGAACAATAATCAGAGAATGGGTTTAGGGATGAAGCAATTTACCTTCTTCCATTGTTGAAGCATGAGCTTCGTCCATTGTTGCAGAACACCCTTCGTCCATCCAAGCCCGGTACTCTCCCAAAAAAAATTCTGTTAACGATAATTACAAAATGCAACTTTCACACGATTTTTTTTAAATCAGAATTTTGTTCAATGGAGAATGATGAGAGATTAATCATGAAAGAGAAGAAAGAAATTGTAATGTGTTGAATAAAACCGCTAGAATATTTTGTGAAGGAGAGAATCATGGACTTACCATAACTGACGTTAATGTAATTCCCTTAAACGCCCTTTTATATTTTTTTAATGAATAAAATTGATTAGATCAGGCCCTAATTTCGGCCCTTAGATCTTAATATTGGATGGTGGAGATTAAAAAGGAAAAAGCACAAAAGATGGGAAAAGTATATGAATACATCCCTATATATATATTATATATATCTATCTATCTATATATATATATATATATATATATATATATATAGGGTGCTGATCTATGAAAACTAGATTTAAATACAGAAACGCAGAACAAAGTCATACGTAGAACAATTTTAGGTCATAGTTAGTCTATTTTTAGGGTCATGCTAACAAAGCATGACCTAAAAATATCTTTAACATGACATTAAACACAAATCTTATAATATGACCTAAAACTGCTTAACTATGACCTTCCGTGTTTGTGGTTAATTATTGACCATTAGATCATCTAATCCTAAGGCCAGGATTTGGGCTGCATTTCTTGATTTAAGGATATACTAGTTTTGATCATCTCCCTATATATATATTTGTAGTGAGATAATTAAACCTATCAAATCGAGTTAATCAAATAATTAGTTGTTCAAACAAAATAAAATAGTCTGCTACCAAATTATGGTTTACTAATAATACTATTGTTAAAATTAGGATTTAGCACTTAATTGTTATGGGATACAACTGATTTTATATAGAGAATCTAATTATCTTAGGTGATCATGTTGAGTAAAATATAGTATATTATAGTATTAAGTATATTTTTACAAAAAGAAAATTTGCAGCATTGAGAATTGTAAAGTAGCATAAAAATAGTATAGGTGTTTCATGTTCCAATAAATCACGTTTAAAAGTGCAATAAATAAAGATAAATGTTCCAACTTTCAAAAGGGCTATCATTATTCATTAATATAATAGTGTTAATTCAACCAATTAATGTCATGTTTTTTGTGAAGTTTATCATTTGAACTTTTTTATGGTCATAATTTTGACGTTTTGAATATTATGAGTTATCGATTTATTATTTTGTTAAAAGTGTGATTTACATTATTTTTAATAGAGAAATATGAAGGATTGTTTTAAACATAATTTTTAAAAGTGTCAACACTTGATATAATCTCTTTATCGTTGTCCAAATAATTGTGTTTGTCTTGATTCCATTTCAAATATGTTTAATTTTATGTCTAAAATGAATTGAGGATCATATATTTATTTAATTATTATTATATAATATATTTTTTTATTATTAAATATTATATAGTTATATTATTTCTTATTTTAATTAATCAATTAACGATTTAAAACTGTATGACGAAAAAATATTACATCGTGCATTGCACATGGGTTAACACTAGTATATATAATTAATACAACTAATATTTTGATTCTTGAATGTAAGCATGTAATAGTAGTTTTTATTATAGGGAGCTATATTATAATGGTGATGCCAAGTCTTCCACACAGACACTATCCATCAAGTAGCAACACTATACACATCCTTGTCATAAAAGAAGGCTCCCGACGGCCCTCCGCGAGGCAGCAGCGCCACCCTGACCACCTTCTGAGCAGCCTCCTCGGCGCTGATGGCGCCGAGATGGCCCGATAAATCTGTTTTTGCAAAGCCAGGGCAGAGGCTGTTGATGATGAAATCAGTGTGCTTCTTAGCCAACACTTTAGTGTACGCATTCAATGCTGCTTTAGAGACTTGATACGCCACACCATCACTCAGCCACTTGTTCTCCTCCAATCTCCCCTCTTTGAAATCAATGAGGAATTCTCGCACCACCTCATCAATGCTCTCTTCTGTCAGCCCCGCCTCGTTGCTCAACACAGCTTTTGCGCGCTCATTACGCAAGAGGTTAAGGTGGCCACCTATGGAGGAGACATTGACAATAGTTGGGGAAGCAGATAGTTGGAGGATAGGAATGAAGGCTTCTGTAACTCTCTTTACACCGTAGAAGTTTGTCTGCATGCACTCTTCTGCATCCTCGTATGTCTGGATCATAGTTCCACTTGCTTTCAGCTGCTGCGGCGACGTCTTAGCCTTTGAGTTAGCAAAGACTGCAGCAGCTTTTGCTTCTACCTCCTCTTGAAGTTGAACACTTGAAACATTATCCAGTCTTGCTCCTAGTATGCCTGCATTGTTCACCTGCAAAAAAATTTCTTTCAAAATGAATATGATTAGATATCTTGATACAATGAATTGATACCAGAATGTCAAGCCTCCCATATTTTGTGGTGAGGAATTGGGCAGCAGCAGCGATGCTTGCAGAATCGACAACATCGAGTTGATGAAAAACCACATAATCAGAGAGGCCAGAGTCCTTGAGGGATTGCACTGCTTCAATGCCTCTCTTCTCATCCCTTGAAGTTAAAATCACAGTA
Organism: Salvia hispanica; assembly: GCF_023119035.1. Classification (NCBI taxonomy): domain Eukaryota; kingdom Viridiplantae; phylum Streptophyta; class Magnoliopsida; order Lamiales; family Lamiaceae; genus Salvia; species Salvia hispanica. The sequence goes on from NC_062965.1 coordinate 46,532,337, forward strand.
ATTCCTTTGGAAGCTAACTGCTTACATATCTCCAAACCGATTCCTTTGTTCCCACCTGTGACTAATGCATACCTGACACCTGCATCCACCATTGATAGTGAGATTATTTAGTCGATGATATTTTGTTTTTTGCAATGTGGATCAACACATGTAGTTAAAGGAAATGGGTGAGGCATTGCATAGCTGACTACATTCAACAGATTAGGCATAGCTCGCAAAAACTCATAAGTATAGTGGGAACCTATATTTTCTAGTGACCTATAGTAATTGACTAAACTAACATACACACACTCCGGAAAAGAAAATAGGGAATATTAATTTTGGCTTTCGAGGTCCATTAACTTTGATTAATATCGTTTGCGCTAAGTTTTCACTGTTTTGAACTTTTTCTAGACAAAAATACTCTCAATGTCAAGAATGGCATTTCACCACTGTTTTCATTAATTTTTTTTTTTTTTTGTGTTATCGAATAACATAAAATAGCAAAATAGATAAATTAAAGAGAACACCATAACATACTTAATTTAATTAAAAAAGTTACAAAGGAAGGATCACTAGAGAAGGAACCGCCAAGGAACATCGGAGTTTCGTCGGGATATGTTGGAAACCACCAGTAGTCACTTTTTGCTTTCTAGAAAGAGATGCAAATAAGATGAGAAGAGACTGGACTGAAGAAGTGATGAAATGAGGTGAAAAACAAAGTGTTTATAGAGTGGAAATACTATACAAAATCAAAATGACAATGCAGGAAAATCGGCAGAACCCGCCGCAATAGCGCCAATCGGAGTCGAGGAAATCGCGGAGCCACGATGACCGCCAATCCCTAGGTCGGCCGCCACAATTTTTTTTTCAGGCGGACGACAACAATAGCGCTGATAAATCCACTGATTGGGTGGGGCGGGTTTTTAGGCGCTACTACAAGTGCCCTTACTATAAATCTATAATGTGTTAAAGCAAAGAATAAATCAGCCGCCCACCATAAACTGTAGTAGAGTATTTAGAGCACATTTAATGGTGTAAGTTCATAGAATTCCAATTCTTATTTATTGATGTAGTTGGTGAGTATTAAATATCACCATAAATACTAGGGTGATGAGCCCCAATAGAGACACAACAAAAATTACAAAATACAAGTGTTCTTCCAATACGTGCCTTTACTATAAATCTATAATGGTGATCCCAAGTCTTCGAACTTCAACAAAGCAACAAGTCATATAGTGAAGTTATTGCATGTGTTGAACTCGGAACCAAGTAACATTCGTGTCCAAAAAAAATTCCCAAAAAGTCGAATCGCGAACCAATCACAACATGTTACGTACGTACTGCTCTTAATTGTATAACTTGTAGGCATGTACTCCTATTTCATTTTTTTTTACCTATATTTACATCAAGATTAGCATTTAATATACAATTTCTAAGTTGATAATCTATATATAAGAGCATCTCCAACAATTTACACTAAATTCAAACCTATTTTAGTGTAAATGTCACATCAAATACGATTTTACTCCAACCATTTACACTAAATTCAAACTTTAAAACTTTTTAATTCAAACTTAAAAGAATATTCTTTATATTATGCCTTCTTTAAATTCAAACCTATTTTAGCGGTGATCCCAAGAATTCCATTAAGTAACAATACCATACACATCCTTGTCAATAAAGTGGCCCCTCGTCGGCCCTCCATGAGGCAGCAGTGCCACCTTCACCACCCTCTCACCGGCCTCCTCCGCGCTGATGGCACCGAGATTGTTAGTAATATCCGTTCTCGCAAAGCCAGGGCAGAGACTGTTGATGACGAAATCAGCGTGCTTCTTAGCCAACACTTTTGTGTACGCATTCAAAGCCGCTTTAGACACTTTATACGCTGCACCATGACTCGGCCACTTGCTCTCCTCAATCTCCTCTCTTTGAAGTCTTTGAGGAATTCTCGCACCACGCCATCCACGGCCTCTTCGGTCAGGCCTGCCTCGTTGCTCAGCACAACTTTTGCACACTCGTTCCTCAAGAGACGAAGGTGGCCTAAGATGGAGGAGACATTGACGATAGTCGGTGAATCAGATAGTTGGAGGAGAGGAATAAGGGCTTCTGTCACTCTCTTTACACCGTATGCACTTTTCTCCAGCCTCATATGTCTGGATCATAGTTCCTTTTGCTTTCAGCTGCAGCGGCGTCTCAACCTCTGAGTTAGCAAAGACCGTAGCAGCATTTGCTTGTACAGTTGTACACTTGTACTAGCACTTGAAGAATTGAAACATCTCCCTCCAGTTCTGCTCCTAGTATGCCTGCATTGTTCACCTGCACAAAAATTGCTCGCAAAATGAATATGAAGATAAACATAATATGCATTCAAAATATAACTTTCTCTGTCATAACAACTGAGAGCATCTCCAAAGGTGAGATAAACTACTATAACTACCATATTTACCTTTTTTTCATGAAAAATCATATTCCAAGGGGAGAGGTATTTGAGAAGGTATTATATCTTTTCCCATTTTGAAGAGGTATTTTTATCTTCCCATCAATGGAGAGGTAAAATCTTATAACTACCATATTTATCTTCTTTTCATGAAAAACCCTTCTCCAAGGGGAAAGGTATTTGAGAAGGTATTACACTTTATATTTTTTTATGCATTTTGTACTATTATTTTATTTTTAAAAAATAATTTACCTTACTGTATACCTTTTCCCTTTGGAATGTGTTACTTTTTAGAAGGGTATATTTCACTTTCTAAGAAGGTAAATAAGTAATATACCTTTTCTATATACCTTTTCCATTGGAGATGCTCTAACTAGGAGCATTGAGCCCATAGTCTATTGAACATTTTATATACTCATTCCGTGCCACTCTAAATGATTAAACAAGCGAAAGTTTAGTTATTAAGTATAATTAAGGTTGTTATTATGTCAACACAATTGAAGTGAAGCAGTGGTAATGGAGTTGGGCTTGTATCCATTAGGTATAGGGTTTGAATCCCTCTGGGATCAATTTCTTAAAAAAGCCTAACAATTGAAAAAATCGGTCCAACCGGCCGGCGGTTCACGGTCAACCGGCCGGCTCATCCGGTTCAAAACGGCTCAACATGCTGCTGGTTTTATATGGTGAACCGGATCTGAATGGACACCGGTTTGCGGTCGAATCGGCCGGTCCGATTCGGTTTTTAAAACACTATGAGGGAACAAAGACGACACACAGTTCCCGAAAAAAATAGGGTACATTTTCTTTGGACCACGAACTTCGCCAATGTATCAATTTATACCCGAAACGTTTGAAAATATTTTCTAAGGTCAATTAACTTCAACGCAATACCGTTTTTTACTATGTCAATCAGTTTAATTTTTTTTGGATGAAAATACCATCAAACAGTTTGATTCAAACCTATGAAGGGCATTTCACCACCATTTTCATTTTTAATTTTTTTTTTGTGTTATCATGTAAAATAAAATAACAAAATAACGTATATTAAAGCCAATACCAAAACATACTAAATTCAATAAAAAAATAAAGTTACTCCAAGGAAGGACCACCGAAGAAGAAATCGTCGGGGAATATCGGAGTTCCATTGGGATTTATTGGAAACTACTGGGTTTCATTTTTTCGTTTTCTAGAAAGAGATAAATGAGGCGAGAAGAGACCGGAGTGAAGGATTGATGAAATGAGGTGAAAAACAAGGTATTTATAGAGTGAAGATAGCAGAAGAAGAAAATCAAAAGAATGAACTACAAAAATAGGAGTTTGACACGTTCCCGACGTCGAGGCAGGGGGAGGTGGTGCGGATGAGGTACGACAGGCTGACGAGCGTGGCGAGGAGGATACAGACGATGGTGGGGGACGTGGCGACAGTTGGGGGAGAGGCTGCATTCGGTGCTGAGGTGGAGGGATCCGAGGGCGACGAGCTTGTTTCTTGTGTTCTGTTTGTGTGCGGCGGTGGTGCTTTACCTGACGCCGGTGAGGGTGGTGGTGCTGGCGGGGGGAATTGTATGTGATGAGGCATCCAAGGTTTAGGAGCAAGAAGGCCTTCTGTTCCTAGTAACTTTTTTAGGAGGTTGACTGTCAGGACTGAATCTATGCTTTGGGATTCAGTGTGTTGTGTTTTTTTCCATTTGTGTTGTATAGGAATAAGGAGAATTTTATGTTGTTTCTTGCCACTTTGTTTTCGTTTATCTTCATGAATCACCTTAAGATCATGTATGTTGTGTTCCTCAATCTACAAGGAGCAAAATATATCCACAAATAAATAGTAGAGAAGTTGGTGCACAAACTTCCCATCTCTCAGTAAAAACGTTGATAGATAATCTGAGCAATATTAGAGAATAGGGTGGGAGTTGAATCGTTGATTATAGGTGATAATTCAACACTCTACCACTTGGTCAACTCTATTTAGTTTTTAATATAGAGTAAGCTTTACATATTTCATTTGTTGTTGTTTATCATGTCTTTCACCTTGTTGGGCTCTTGGTGATGCAGTTCTAGTTAGAGGTGTCAATTAGTTTAGGCTGACTCATCCAACGCGGCTCAAGTCCAATATGGTTGGCCTAAGCCTAACCCATAAGATGGGAAGGGCCTAGTCTAGCCTGGGGCTTAGATAAGAATTTATGAAACAAAACTTAGTCCAACACAATCCGCTCCAGTTGTGGGCATGTGTTGGGTAAGGTTCTAATCTGTATGGCCTAAGGTGGGCCTGGGGACGGGTCTATGTCCAATAGATGACGCTGACAACGCCGAAATCGTCAAATGTGTGACAATGACTTGATATTCGTATTGAATTTGCGAAATGAACTAAGAATTTAAAAACATTGATACATCATGATTTATTATGGAACTTGACCATTTGATATTTTTAAGGGGTAAAATAGCTATTTTAATTTTTTTACTTTATTTTTAATCTTTATAATTTTATTTATGACACTTTTTGAGTTTCTAGTGTTTTTAAACTATTTATAAATAGTGAATTTTAATCTTCTATCGTCACTTTTTGTGGTGAGGAATTGGGCAGCAGCAGCGATGCTTGCAGAATCGACAACATTGAGTTGTTGAAAATCCACATTATCAGAGAGGCCAGAGTCCTTGAGGGATTGCACTGCCTCATTGCCTCTCTTCTCATCCCTTGAAGTTAATATCACTGTAATTCCTTTGGAAGCTTACTGCTTACAGATCTCCAAACCGATTCCTTTATTCCCACCTGTGACTAATGCATACCTGACACCTGCATCCGCCATTGATAGTGAGATTATTTAGTTCGATAATATTTTGTTTTTTGCAATGTGGATCAACACATGTAGTTAAAGGAAATGGGTGAGGCATTGCATAGCTGACTACATTCAAGAGATTAGTCATAGCTCGCAAAAACTCATAAGTATAGTGGGAACCTATATTATCTAGTGACCTATAGTAATTGACTAAACTAACATACACAGTACACACACTCCGGAAAAGAAAATAGGGAATATTAATTTTGGCTTTCGAGGTCCATTAACTTCGATTAATATCATTTGCGCTACGTTTTCACTGTTTTGAACCTTTTCTAGACAAAAATACTCTCAATGCCGAGAATGGCATTTCACCACCGTTTTCATTTTTAAAATTTTTTTTTCTGTGTTATCGAATAACATAAAATAGAAAAATAGCATAAATTAAAGCGAACACCAAAACATACTTAATTTAATAAAAAAAAGTTACAAAGGAAGGATCACTAGAGAAGGAACCGCCAAGGAACATCGGAGTTTCGTCGGGATATGTTGGAAACCACCAGTAGTCACTTTTTGCTTTCTAGAAAGAGATGTAAATGGGATGAGAAGAGACTGGACTGAAGGAGTGATGAAATGAGGTGAAAAACAAAGTGTTTATAGAGTGGAAATACTATACAAAATCAAAATGACAATGTAGGAAAATCGGCAGAACCCGCCGCAATAGCGCCAATCGGAGTCGAGGAAATCGCGGAGCCACGATGACCGCCAATCTCTAGGTCGGCCGCCACAATGTTTTTTTAGGGCTGACGGCTGCAATAGCGCTGATAAATCCACTGATTGGGTGGGGCGGGTTTTTAGGCGCTACTACAAGTGCCCTCACTATAAATCTATAATGTGTTAAAGAAAAGAATAAATCAGCCGCCCACCATTCATTGTAGTAGAGTACTTAGAACACATTTAATGGTGTAAGTTCATAGAATTCCAATTCTCATTTATTGATGTAGTTGGTGAGTATTAAATATCACCATAAATACTAGGGTGGTGAGCCCCAACAAAGACACAAGTCACACAACAAAAATTACAAAATACAGTGTTCTTCCAATATGTGCCCTTACTATAAGTCTATAATGGTGATCCCAAGTCTTCGAACTTCAACAAAGCAACAAGTCATATAGTGAAGTTATTGCATGTGTCCAAACCGATCTCGGGATCAGGATCCACTAGGTTTGCCATGTCTACAGTTGCTTCTTCCTCTGTTTCTGACTGTTCTGTTTCTGATGATGACTTCGGGTCCTCTCTCCTTGACGAATTCCACTCTTCCTCACTTTCTGATTCGAACAGAAATGGATCTACTGTTGTAAACCCCGATCTGGTGGTGACTGTGGATGTTGATTCCTTGACCTGCCACCTGACTTGAGCGTTTCTTCACCCAGACGAGTCACTCCAGTTTCCAAACCGTGAGCCTCTGCTCATAAACTGTAAAGAGAAACAAATAAAAGAAATTAAAACTATATACACCAAATCTCTAAACACATAAACAAACTACGCCATCCATCCTCGGCAATGTCGCCATTTGAAGAGCGAAAAATGAGCTGAGTGTGTGTATTGCTGTGTAAATGTGAACTTCCCCGATTCAGAAAATCCACCAGACACTGGGAACTCAGAGAATCCTCGAGTTACTTGTCGTTGGGCACACAATCACTTCTTTTTCCCTCCAAAACCCCCAACCCGCTATGCTAAAAAGATTAGTACAAGGAAGCAGGGATCGAATCCACAGAGACAGATGCGTAAGTAAACATGCTAAAGACCTGGAAACTATTTTTGGCTACTGCCACACAATTTTCTCGGGGTTGAGATTTAATTCCTAGACTAGGGAAATGAAATGCTCTATCCTAACAGCTAGATCTAGGCAGAAATAACAGAACATGCATAATAGTGACCAAACGGGTTTGACACGACTGCTAGACCTAGTAAACGATTTCCTAAACTAACCTAGACAGAGGAATAAATAGAACGTGGGGACCATTTCCCAAAACAGCATGGTACGACAGAAAAGCTGCGAATCAACTAACTATGGGTTTATCTAACAGCGACATCATCTTCTTCAAAATTTGATCACAAAACACAGAGGTAAAACAGATCAACGTAAAGGTCGAAACAGGGTAAACGAAATTAAACAGATTAATGCGATTAACTACTGAAACTAAAGCAGATCTACTTTTACTAGACTAGGTACACAAGTAAACAGAATTTAAACATCACAAGCATGCAAACGTGAACAGATCCAAACACTGGATGCTTCATCCACTCCGGATCCAAGCCATCCACAACAAACCATCACAATTTCCGTCTCCGATCTTCACAGATTTAACCGACTTCAACCGATTAACCACAAATCTCCATGCAATTTAAAATCCAACTCAGATCAATCACCAATATCCATCAAAAGCAAATAGAAAATGCAACTATAACATAAACGAAACCAAAATAACAATTCCTATAGAAAATTAGTGCAATATCCAACGGGAATGTAACAAAATACGACCGAGCTTCGAACAGCGAAGACTCGGGAAAACCAGAAACGTAAACAAAAAGCAGAAAAAATGATTGTATCTTCGCTTCCCTTGGAGACGGTGTTACACAACGACTGATTTTTCTGCGAACCGTGAACCCCTAAAATGACTCCCCTAAAGTGTTTGTAGAGAATGAGAAAGGCTGAGTTAAGAGCTGATGATGAGAAAAGAGCAACGAACTACTTTATGTTGGGCGCGTGCTCCTATTTATATGGGATGGAGCTTCTAGACTCTTCCTTGTGCTTCCCATTTTGCCCTCCTTTCAGATGCTCCTTCATCTAGTAAACTCCTCCCCTTTTCTGCTCACTTTCTCTGCCAGCTTCTTTCTCCAGTGATCCTCTCCTTCTTCCTGGGGCTGACAGTTTCTCTACACACCTGGCTTACAAAACCTTGTTAGACCCAGGAAATAACAGAATTTATCCCCATAACCTATGCATGAAATTAGCCTTATCAAACTGCTCACACTTAAACCATACTTGTCCTCAAGTATAAAGGCAAGAAAAAAAAATAAGGCGAATTTCAATGCATGGTTATTCCATGACCGACTCCTAGACCTAGACACTCTACTGTCATACAAAAAGAAAAGGAAAGAAAAACAAACACTTAGGAAAATAAAACACATAGGCATGAACTATTTCAAACTTTTAAGCAATTGTCCCCACAAGCTTAAGGTCAATCAAATAGTCTACACACTCCAAATCCTCCCCTTCTCTTCGACTTCCTAGTCGGTTTGTCAGCTCGTCCAGATAGCCTATAGCTTACTAATTGTTGGATTCACTCGATCACTCATTCCTCACCAGGGATAATAGGATCGATCACTCTTAGTTATTTCCTGCCACTGATGCCTCGGGTTATGAGAATTTCTCCTTCTATCCTCCTTTCCTATTCTTCTTTCTCTTCTTTTTTTCCTGGACTTCGTGCAGCTTATACCTCCTTCTTTTCCTGGACTTCGTGCAGCTTATACCTCCAGGTATTTAATAATTTTTTTCTTTTTCTTCACCTATTTATCTCCTTTCAAAATTCATCTCCCTAAGCATCAGGCGGTAGCCCCTTTTTAAAATATTAGCACTCAATGTTAAGGCTTATAACTCACTTATGTAGTGGGGCTTCACAACTAGGTCAACTAAGACACCTTCTATCGTTCTTGCTTCTTCCAAACCGAATTCAGCTTTTAAAGGAAATAGGTCTCAAAGTTGTAGTGCATCATATTCTCAATTACTCTTACTAAGGGAATCTTGCCTTATTATTATCACCAGTTCATGCTAAACACATAAATCCTAAAAAAAAACTAACTCCTAAACCTTCTAGACTCTTACACATGCTGAGCACAAATTGCACTAACTCTCCTACCCCCTCCCACTTCACTCCAGCTTGTCTCCAAGCTATCCTAGTGAAGAGGGGAAAGAAGGGAGTTGGTGCGCACAATCAAAAATAAAACACAGAAAACAAAAAATTCAAAACACAAGAAAACTTCTCCGCCATCCAGCGACCACCGCATCCGCTCAAGCAAGTGGTTACCCCATCCGCGTCCAAGCCAGTGTTAATCCCATCCAAGTCAAAGTCCATGATGTTAAAGAAACCAGTGTCCGATCAACCAGAGCAAGAGAAGGAAGAAGAGGAGCCGGAGCTGCCGGCGAAAAAGAAAGTGAAGATGACCCGACCCGGATCCCACCCCAACTGGCTCTCGAGGGAGCCAGACCCAGAAGTGAATCACCCCCATGACCAAGTAACTTTTATTTTCTGCTTTCCGTTATATCTGTTTTTTTTTTATGTTTTTTTTGTTATTATTTGTGTCTCTGTGAATATTTGCTATATGTGTTTACCTTCTCCCACTTAGCCCAATGCTTGGTCTAAGTGTGAGAAGTTTATGTTTTCTGTTTATTGTGTCTTCTCCCACTTAGCCCGATGCTCGGTCTAAGTGTGAGAAGTTTTATAGGATTATTATTTGTTTATTGTGTGTTGAATTGACTACCCTGTTTCCCCCCTTCACGACGATGGCTTGGGGACAAGCTTGAGTGAAATGGGAGGGGGAGGGGAGTCAATGCGTGTAGTTGTCAGCATGTTAAGAGTCGTTAAGTCTAGGTTTTGTTTGTGTCGCATGAGCTGGTGAATATAATACGGCATGATCTCCTTAGTGAAAGTAATTGAAGATAGGATGTATTTCAACTTAGAAGCCTTTTCCTTTAATAAGTCAAGTCAATCTGGACGAAGTAAGAACGATAGAGGATGCCTTAGCGTACTTAGTTGTGAAGCCCCACTATAAGAGCGAGTTATAAGCCTTAAATAACTTTGAGCTAACACATGAAAAGGGGCCGCCACTGAATGCTTAGGGAGAAGAGTCATGACGGAGAAGAAAATAGGAGAATTGGGTTATGAAGGTATAAGCTGGACGAAGTCCAGGTAAAGGAGTTATAAGTTGGACGAAGTCCAGAGAAAAAAAAAAGTGAGAAAAAGAGGGAAATGGAGGAATAAGCTGGACAAAGTCCAGAGGAGAAAATATAAGGAATGAAAAAAAAGAGGAGGTATAAGCTGGACGAAGTCCAGGGGGAATATGTCTGAGGGCAGGAAGCAATAGTAACCTGACCCAGTAAAAAAGGAGAGAACGAAGTGTAAAAAGGAGAAAACTCTCATAACCCGATGCTTCAGTGGTATGGCAATAACTTGTGAGAGAATCGGTCCTAACATCCCTGGTGAGGAATGAGTGATAAGTGAATCCAACAATTGGGGAAGTAAAAGGCTATCTTGACGAACTGACAGATTGATTTGGTAGAAGTAGGGAAGGGGCCAATTTGGAGAAGTGCAGCCTGTTGGATTGACCTTGATCTTGTGGGGACGGTTGCCTAAAAGTTGAAGCTAGCTCATGCATATGTGTCTATGTGTTTTCATTTATTTTAAGTGTTTGTTATTTGTGCGTCAGTTATGTCTAGGTCTAGGAGTCTGTGTTAAGATAGAGTCTAAAGAGTCGGTCATGGGATAACCGTGCTTTGAAATTCGCCTTATTCTTTTTCGTGTCTTTATACTTGAGGACAAGTATGGTTTAAGTGTGAGCAGTTTGATAAGGTTAATTTCATGCATCAGTTATGTGGTGAAAAACACTTTATTTTACTGGGTCTAACGCAGTTTTTAAGCCAGGTGTGTGAAGGAATCGCTAGATCCAGGAAGAGCTGGAGGCAATGGACTAGCGAAGGAAAACGAAGGAAAGTGAGCAGAGTTGAAGAGAAAAAAATGGCTGGACGAAGCAAAAGCTGAGGGCAACAAAGACTATTCATACCTCGCTGGACCCACTTCCACGCCTATATATAGAGGAGCATGCAGCACACGCAAGATATATGATTTTGTTCTCAGCTCACACACTTATATACACTTGGGAAAAATGAGAATTTTGGGGTAGTTAAGGGTTCATCTTCGGAGAAAGTT
>NC_062965.1:46543616-46562310 GCF_023119035.1 Salvia hispanica
TGGTGAAAAACACTTTATTTTACCGGGTCTAACGCAGTTTTTAAGCCAGGTGTGTGAAGGAATCGCTAGATCCAGGAAGAGCTGGAGGCAATGGACTAGCGAAGGAAAACGAAGGAAAGTGAGCAGAGTTGAAGAGAAAAAAATGGCTGGACGAAGCAAAAGCTGAGGGCAACAAAGACTATTCATACCTCGCTGGACCCACTTCCACGCCTATATATAGAGGAGCATGCAGCACACGCAAGATATATGATTTTGTTCTCAGCTCACACACTTATATACACTTGGGAAAAATGAGAATTTTGGGGTAGTTAAGGGTTCATCTTCGGAGAAAGTTAGTGGTAACACCGTCCTCACGGAGGGCGAAGATACAATCAGTTTACATTCAGTTTTTTTGCACTTTTATTCCGTCGAACTTCAACGTTTTGGAAGTCGATTTTGTTGCTGACTACTTACCGATTATCTATGCATTTAGTTTATGCCATGATGGTGTTTATTTTGTGTTGATTTATATTGATTCTGAGTTTTTGTTTGAGGTTTTATTTCGGCAGTTGAATGCTATTCTCTGTTTTGGACGTTTCTGTGCTTGATCTGGGAAATAGGTTGTGGATCTGTGTTGTTGTTGTTGATCGGTGGTTGTTTGGCGAATCTGTAGCTATGGATATACTTTTGGTCGGAGTTTGTTTCGGATGCTTGGATCCGGAGTGGATTTAGCATCCGAAGTTGGATCTTAACAGGGGAATCAAGTTGTGCATGGATTTCGAATTTTCTGCTCTCTTTTAATTTTACTTCGTCTAGTAGCCGTAGATCTGCCGTAGTTGTAATTGTTCTTCGTTTAATTGCTTTAAATTCAGTCTGCTTCGTTTTCGATTACGTCCTATCTCTGTTTTTACTGAAAATTTTATGCAAATTGTTGGAGAAGATGATGTCGCTGTTAGTTAGTACTTTAGTTAGTTGTTTTCCAGCTTTTCATCCGTACTTTACCTTTTCAGCAAATGGTCCCCACCGTCAGATGTTTTCCCAGGTCTAGGTAATTTAGGAAATAGTTTCTTAGATCTAGTAATTGTACAACTCGTTCCAGTTTATATGCATGATTTCTGTTCTGTCTAGATCTAGTTGTTAGCATAGCGGATTTCAACACCAAGTCTAGTTTAATTTCCTCAACCCAAATTGCGTGGCAGCAGCCAACCAAAAAATAGTCCCGAGTCCTTGAACCTTTTTATTGCGCATTCATCTTTGTGGGATCGATCCCTACTTCCCTGTGCTAATTTTAGTATACGTGGTTGAGGGTTTTGAAGCGATATTCTGTGTGTCCGACGACCGAGATCTTCCAACGATCCGTGAGTTCCTAGACCCTTTGATCTAGTGGATTCGCTGGACCTAGGAGACTTGTTATTCCTTTCTGTGCTCACAGTCTAAAAACACACAAGTAGACAAGCTTCACTATGCCATCCTTACCATAGTGAACTCGAGTTTGCATTTATAAAAGTATATCATCGAGTATCACAAAATAATTTCATAGACTGGCCAGTCAAACAATACCTCCCATTTTCTCATCAATCAACAATTCCATAGTGCGATGAAAGTGTGGCCACACTATTTGCCCACGAGACCGGCCGACTAGCAAGGACGGCTCCCGATCCCAACTGTGTACATTAGCCTGATAGGGATTGCGGCCCTACTCAGACCCGAATTCGTTTATATAGCCCTATAGCCTAATGGAGCGCACTCGCAAACTAGGCATCAGGCACACACAATATCCAAAACAATCACAGGCATGGCATAACAGTTTAAACCACCATTGTTTCTCCACTTTCATAAATTTGCAACATAGAAGAGTTTAAGAATAAAGCCCACCTCGATTCCTTAGATTTCAAGTACGTTCTTCTTCTTGCTATCACTCCGTGAGCGCGAGTTAACACCTTTAATTTATGTGTATCACAAGTAAGTCTCAATCATCTACTCAAAATCATGCATGTTCCCAACGTTTTCCTTTTCCCCATTAACTTATTTTAATATCACCATTCAAAATCATAATATGATTATCGTACCACTTTTATTCGCACCACAACTCCAGATCTATCATTAAATCGTGTTACGCATGAGTGTTTTTCACACACATCACACGCACACACACAACACACACGCACGCACACTGAGGTACGCGCACACACACACACATTCCATACGCACACACATGCATCCCATATTCACCAATTGTTTCCCCTTTCACTCAATCTAAATGCATGAGGACTCAAGAACACCGATTAATCAGTAGATGGAGAAAGATCAATATAGAAAATACCTTTTTTGATAGAACGAACGGTAGAAACAAAGTAATAGCCTTGATTCTTCAAAGATTCTTGAATTTCAACTTCAATTCTTCTCAAAAGATGAAGAAATATTGGAGAAAGTAGAAGAAAATTTTGAGAGAGTGGGGAGAGAGGGAGATCGACGTGAGGGAGAGGGGGGCGTGTATTTGTGATCTAGGGTTAGGGTTTTCACTCTTATTTATAGAGTGCAAGATATAATCCCATAATTAAATAAATAAAAGATTTGGAAGAGATATGAGAGAGTAGTTGGCGTGATTTTAGAGAGGAAAATAGGGGAATTCAAATTTTATGATATTTAATTAGCATATGATTAAATTTGGATATTTTACGGAGTAAAATAATATATCACGGAGCAGAATAAAAATAATAATCCTCTCCAAATAATATGAAAGTGGCGTAATTTATTGATTCCTCCACAAAGAATCAATTTCAAATATTATTTAAAATGAGATATGATAAAATCTCCTTAGATATGGTAAGATATGCTTGAACATTTGAATTTATTTATGGAAGAGAATAAATAAGGGACCAAATAATATAATAAAATAATCCCTTCTCCCATAAATAGGAGATTTTCGAAAATCTCCTTCAAATAATCATAGGGGCCGAAAATTTCATGAAATAAATAAGGAATAATCGGACTTTGGATTTAATTTAAATAATTATCCCAAGGAATAATTAAATCCAAGAAAAATAGGATTTCTTTCCAACAATTAGGAGGGTCAAAAATTCCAATTAAATAAATAATGCTCCTATTAAATTCTCACTCATCCCTTAGGAAAATAATTCACTAAAATATTATTTCGCCCCGTATCAAAATATTCACACGATCACAACGCAAAATCCACCATTCAAATTTCACCTCCACGTCACCTTTTCATCGACTTTGACCATTCCACGACCACATCATATTTTCTACAATATTGACTAATCAATAGCCACGTCATAAAATCAACAAGTTTGACTATTCAACTCCATCTCTACTCCAAATCGCAATTAGGTCACAAGAAATCATGCAATAAATTACTCATAATTTAATCCACATACATCATAGCATTAAAAGCATTTAATGCAAAATATTCACGTCTCAAAAATTAGGGTTCGATAAAGTGGGATGTTACAAACACTGTTTCCCAGTTAATAGGCCTAGCAGATATCCCTAGATAGTAAAGATGTTCCTCGGGGAAGGCATCAGGTATGGCTTCGTCCTTGTCCCCTTTAAATATTCGACTCAAATGGTATACGACCTTGTTTTCTGTTCCCTTTTTATCCTTTACCTCCCAGTTGAAATCTTGCAGTAGTAGCACCCACCTGATCAACCTTGGTTTTGACTCCTTCTTAGCCAGAAGATATTTAATGGCTGCGTGATTAGTGTAAACTATCACCTTCGACCCTAGTAAGTACAGTCGGAATTTCTCAAATGAGTATACCACTGCCAACATCTTCTTCTCTGTAGTATCATAGTTCTTTCTTTTGAGCCTAGTTGAGGGTCTTCGAGGCATAGAAAATGGCATAACTTTTCCCTTCGATCTTCTGACCCAGGACTGCTCCTACTGCAAAGTCACTCGCGTCGCACATCACCTCAAAAGGGTGATTCCGATCTGGTGCTCTAATTATTGGTGCAGAGACAAGCTTATCCTTTAACATTTGAAATGCCTTCTTGCAGTCTTCATTAAAGACGAATTCCACATCATTGTTCAAGAGATGAGTGGCTGTGCAATCTTCGCGAAGTCTCTGATGAATCTTCTATAAAATCCTGTATGCCCCAGGAAGCCTCTAACTTCCTTCTGATCTTAGGGAAGGGCAGCTTCGAGATCACATCCACTTTGGCCTTATCCACTTGAATACCTTTCTCTGAGACCACATGGCCGAAGACTATTCCTTCCGGTACCAAATTCTTCAAAGTTTAGGACCAAATTCTTCTCCTGACATCTTCTCAGTACTAGATCCAGATTGGCTAAACAAGAGTCAAAGGAATTCCCATACACCGTGAAATCATCCATAAAAATCTCAATAGACACTTCCAGCAGATCTGAGAAAATGCTCATCATACAACACTGGAAGGTGCCTGGTGTATTGCATAGACCAAACGACATTCTCCTGTATGCATACGTTAACGGACCAGTAAAGGTTGTCTTCTCTTGGTCTTCAGGATCCACATATATATCTGGAAATACCCACTATATCCATGAAGGAAGCAGAAGTACTGCTTTCCAGCCAATCTTTCCAACATCTGGTCGATGAAGGGCAAAGGGAAGTGATCCTTTCTAGTGGCTTCGTTAAGCTTTCGGTAGTCAATGCACATTTTCCATCCAGTCACCAACCGAGTAGGTACCAACTCATTTTTATCG
Organism: Salvia hispanica; assembly: GCF_023119035.1. Taxonomy (NCBI): domain Eukaryota; kingdom Viridiplantae; phylum Streptophyta; class Magnoliopsida; order Lamiales; family Lamiaceae; genus Salvia; species Salvia hispanica. The sequence goes on from NC_062965.1 coordinate 46,548,298, forward strand.
TTCTGAATCACTTGTATCCCTGACTTTTTTGGTACCATGTGAACTGGGCTGACCCATTCATTGTTTGGAATGGAGTAAATAATACCCAAGGATAGAAGTTTCAGAACTTCTTTCAGAACTTCCTCCCTCATGTTCGGGTTCAGCTTACGCTGCGGGTCTCTATGAGCCTTCGCCCCTTCTTCCAGTCTGATGTGATGCATACAAAGATCAGGGCTGATTCCCACCAGGTCTGAGAGAGTCCATCCTATGGCCTTCTTGTTTCTTCTGATTACTTCCAGTAGCTCATTCTCCTATTCCGCTGTTAAGTGACTGTTGATTATCACCGGGAAGGTTTCATCTTCCCCAAGGTAGGCATACTTTAAATTCTCTGGCAATTTCTTCAACTCCTTCTTGGGTGTGATGGCTTCCTAGGGCAAGGGATTTTTCTCCAGGTTCTTGGTTGCCATTTCCCCAAAGTTAGTTGCCTCGTCTGGGCTCCTTGCTTGAACAGAACCCGTTGACTCGAATGACAGGGGTTGGTGGCAGAATGCCATGATCGCTTCATTGATTTGTCCGTCTGTCAAATCCCGAGTCAATAGGGTTTCACACCATCCTGCTACCTCCTTATCAATAGAGTGACTCAACTCCGAATTGTTGAACTGTTCCTGTATTAATTCAGTCTCAAGGTATTCCTGGACTAGGGGGTTAATAACATCGATAACATGCAAATTCTCAACATCCAATGGTTTTTTCATGGCTTCATCGATGCTAAACGTGTATTTCTCCCCATGATAGTCCAGACATATAGTTCCATCAAACACATCAATTATAGTCTTAGCGGTGCGTAGAAATGGTCTTCCTAAAAGCACTCCGCTAGACCTAGCGGATTCGTTCTCACTCATTTTTATCACATGAAAATCTGTTGGGTACAGGAAATCATGCACTTTAACTATCACATTCTCCAGCACACCTTTGGGTGAGATGCATGTTCTATCAGCAAACTGAATTACCATCTTCGTGTCAACCAGAATTACTGATACGCTCGGATGTTGCACTATTTTAAGGCCGTTATTTGGTCCGTTTTTGATGTCAATGTCACTCTACATGTCCATTATTTGCATATTTTATCTATTTTGGTATTTTGACGTATTTTGTAAGAAATGTGCATAATTGAGCCGAAAAGGGGAGCCAAAATGCAAAGTTTGGAAATCTAGAGTCAGACGGCGACCGGCGACCGCCGCGGACGTGTGCGGCGATTGCCGGCGCCTGGCGGGCAGATCAATGCAGCGGTCCGCCTCAGAAAAATACGCTTGGAAGAGAAGTCTCGCCCGGCTACCGCCGGAAGCCGTGCGGCGGTCCTCCGTCGAGGGAACAGACTCTCTGGAGTCCAACGCGGCGATCGCCGGCCAAGGTGCGGCGGCCCGCCGGATAAAGGCGGCGAATCCGAGAAGCCCTAGATTGGCGCCCAGCCATATTTTGGAGATCGTTTCCTTCTACAACAAGGATTGGCTTTCCCCTATAAATAAGATCTCAAGCTTCATCAAAAGGGAGCTTCTACTTGCAAAATAATTCATAGAGATCAAGAGCTAGAGTACTTCACTTGTGCAATGAGTTGGAGAAGGATTTCAAGAACATCAAGAACGATAAGGATTTAACCTACGGGTTTTATTTGCTTTAGTTTTATGTTCAAATTGTCATCCCTTCAATCTATGTGTCTAGCTTATTTCATCATGTGTAACTAAACTCATAGGATTCTAGGGATGTGTTAGTAACGACTTTGGTTATACAATACAAATTTTCTATTTAAAATCCGTTTTGTTTTTACTTTGTTTATTCCCTAAGTAGTTCTGATGCTGCATGATTGAGTGACACAATCTTGTATGATTTAATATAACTTGCTTCATAACTGTGACAGAGTTCTAGCGAGTTAGATTCACTTATAGATACTACAGTTAGCTTCCCTTAAAACGACACTGTTAATTGAGAGTGAGGACTTTTCAAGGGTCTTAGGAGCTTTATGGAGTTACGTGTTAGGATTGACAACCCTAATTTTGTAATCAACGTTTGCATCGCATGAGCATAAGCTAGGTGACTCGTTCTATCAAAGTAAAAACTGTGCTAGGGTATTGTAGTTTGGAAATTGTATAACCATAATTGTGAATGCACATCCCTGGGATTCCCTTATCTCTATCGATTATCTCCGTGTTTTATTTGCATTTAGTTATTTTATGCTTTTTATTGTTTTCAGTTTTCAAAAGTTTTCCAAAACCTACTGTTTTTCCAGATAGTAATTGAGTCTTAGTAGAGGATAGACACTTTGTGTTTGCCTTCTCCGTGTTCGATATCCGGTACTGACCTTTAGCTATACTAGATATACCCTGTATACTTGCAGGTATTTTTAGTGCTAATAAAAAGTGCATCAAATTTTTGGCGCCATTGCCGGGGAAGACAATTCACTTTGGAGTGACATCTTCAAACGGATAATTTTACTACTTTGGAATTTAATTGCTTTCAGTTTTTATTTTTAGTTTCTAATTTGTTTTTGTTTTTGATTCTTGCAGGTTTTGTATCCCAACGCGCTCTGGGAAGGACAGCCTAGAACCGCTCGATTTAGAACTTGAAAGAACTCGTAGGAAAATAAGAAGTGAAAAAGGATCAGGAACAATGGGTGACCGAATAGACATCGAGAAGCTACAAGGAATGGTGAAGCTGCTAATGGACGAGAGAGATGCGGAAAGGGCAGCCCGCGAGGCTTTGGAGAAGAAGAATAAGGAAATACAACCCGTGATGAACATGTTCAATCATGGGAATATGATTACTTTTCCCGAAGGACCTCGTATTGACGCTAACAATTTCGAGTTGCGCATGCCCCTTATTCAAAGGGCCGAGCAAACTCCTTTTGCAGTTAGGGCTACAGAGGACGCCAATCGCCATCTTTCTAAATTTGTGGAGATCTCAAACACTCTCAAGTTAAACGGTGTCAATGACGATACCATAAGGGTAAGACTCTTCCCCTTTTCATTAACTGATTCTGTTAAAGAGTGGTTTGAATGAATGCCCATAGAAAAGGTCTCCACATGGAAGGACATTGTAGCTGCCTTCCTCGACAAGTACTATCCGCCAGGCACAATCTTGATGCTCAAGAGCGAGATCTTCCAGTTCATCCAAGGCCATGACGAGCCCCTCTATGAGGCGTTTGCTCGTTTCAAGGCTCTTCTACTAAAGTGCCCTAACCATGGTTTCACCGTGGATCATCAGGTAGGAATCCTCTATAATGGGTTTAACGAGAAGATTTGTGCTATGCTTGATTCAGGTGCAAATTGAGGATTCTTAAGGAAGTCAGGTGAAGAAGCCATGCCGGTAATAGATGAATTCGCCACCAACAACAGGGGGTGGTCGAAAGAAAGGCATAACATGAAGAGGATAGCTGTAATTGAAGAGGCCGAGGAAAGTTCTTTTGCGAAGGAATTGGCCGAGCTCAGAGTTAGGGTGGACCAAATGGATACATCAAGGAAGGAGGATCCGATTCCACCGACCTCCATCATAGTGGTCTCTAAACCCGAAACTCCTGCCCCGATAGTGGAGGAAATCAACTACATGCAAGGAGACGGTTCCAACAGAAATTACAACAACAATTATCGCCCTAATCAGGGGGGCGATAATTTCAATAATTATAATGGAAACCGACTTCATCCTAATCTCTCTTATTCTAACAATAATTACTTGCAACCCCCCGCAGGATTTAATGTTAGCAAGGGAGGAGTAGTTGAGACAACCAAGAAGGAGGAAAAGTATGATCAAGGGATCACAAGGATCTTGGAAGTAATCACGCAAGACAGAAAGGTTAATGACACCAAGATCGGAGTGGTCGAAGTTAGAATAAACAACCTCGAGCAGGAGATGAACACGATCTCAACTGCCATAGCCAACATCAACACTCAAATGGAACAAATCCAAATGAAGTTGGATGAAGACAGGGCAAAGGCAGCCGCACGAGTGGATGACATCAACAAGAAGTGGGTGGCAAAGCAGAAAACTGGGGACTGCCCAGTCGCCGGCGGACCGCCGCAACCAACGCAGCGGGCCGCCACTGAAGTACCGAATGGAGTCTGCCCAGCCGCCGGCGGACCGCTACACATCCTGCGGCGGGCCGCCACAGACAAGGCAGAAACACCCACTCAGCAAGGACTCGTGCGGCACTATGGGATTGTGCTACCTTTCCAACCAAAGAGGAAGTTTAAGCTCGAAGAGCAGTTCAAATACTTTTTGAACATGTTTTGTAAAATTCATACTAACATTCCTCTAGTTGAATCGTTGCAGGAAATACCTAAGTATGCAAAGCTACTAAGGGAGGCGGTGATGAGCAAGAGAAAACCAACAAAATCCGACCTTAAGCTACCGCATCACTGCAGCGAGATCATCCGAATGGAAAAGGCAGTGAAGCAGAGAGATTCGAGCCAATTCATTATCCGATGCCGGATTGGAGAGGGAAATGTTGACAAGGCCCAATGCGATCTAGGATCTTTCATCAATCTCATGCCACTGAAGTACTACGAAAAGCTCAACATTGGGCCACTCAAAACTTTAGACGTAATACTTAGGTTGGCCGATAACTCGTCCATAAAAGCTGTAGGTATGATTGAGGATGTCTTAGTTAAAGTCGATGATTTTATTTTTCCTGCCGACTTTATTGTGCTTGACATGAAAGTAGACAAGAACGTCCCTCTAATCTTAGGGAGAGATTTTCTTGCTACCTGCAAAGCTTTGATTGATGTAGGTCGTGGAGAGATCATAATTAGCGATAACTATAGCCAATCCACCTATAAGATCGAGAGCGAGATGCTCAAGTTTGAGGAAGCAAAGTGGGCGAAGATGGAACGACAGTGCAGGGCAATCATGGTCACGGATGTGACCAAACCCCAAGACCCCTTTGAAGTTGAGGATCCTACTATCTCCACTATTTACATTGTCAAAGAGGTGAGACGTTCCCCTAAAAAGGACGATACTAACTCCTCTGCCTCTATCCCACAGAAGAAGAAGCAATAAAGGAGGAAAGCACACAAGGAGGACCCCGAGATTTATGTTATCAAGACCAATAAGGGAAAATATAAGTGGTGGAAGAAGCTAGGGACCAAGTTGCTTCCTATGCCAATTTGCAACACTCGGGTCGCTGATCCGCCCAATTAGTGGGCCACTTCAAGTCGAGCTAACGACTAAAAACAAAAGTGCTTGTTGGGAGGCAACTCAATTTCTTTAATTTTGTTCTTTTCTTTATTTTTATTTTTGGTTCAGTTTAAATAATAATAATAATAATAATAATAATAATAATAATAATAATAATAATAATAATACTAATTATTATTAGTATTATTATTATTATTATTATTATTTAACGGGTGGCGGTCGCCGCACTTAACACGGCTGTCGCCACACGTGTATTCTCATGTGCAGGATTGGTCGGGATTAGGGCAGGCTTAGGGCGGGCCGGAGGAACCACTGAATGGGCTCCGGTGGCCCGCCAGGAAGCGCAGTTTTTAAATGTCCAGTAAGGCGACCCGCCACGCCGCGTGCGGCGACCGCCGTGCGCAGTCCAGAGACGGGATTGCTCTTTTAAATGGTATGTTTTCCATTCCTTCTCAAATTCCTTCCTTGCACACAACCCCCACCTTTATAAATCACCAATTACACACACCCACACTATCATTCCCTCAATCCTCTCCAAGTTTAGAGTTTTTCTCCTCCAATTCTCAATCAACACAAGGTATGAATCCTAACTCAATTTCTGAGCTTTGTTTTACTTCTTTCATGGATTTGGGCATATTTTGGATGAATTGTTCCGTGGAAACTCTTAATTTACGATGGGGGGTGATTGTGTATACTTATTTTTAGATTTCCATGGTGATTTTGTGTTTTGGTGATGATTTGAAGCTTTGTGAATAGTGATTTCTTCTTGTTTATACTTGTTCACATGTTGCAACCATGTTCATAGTATTGTGAGGCTATTATTACTTCCATGAATTGCAATACTTAAGTATTTCATAGAGATTGTTGATATGTCTTGATTTATTGTTGATACGTCTCTGCATAGGGGATGAATTCACGTTGGGGGATGGATTTTTGTTTCCTAGTTTGGATGTTTATGTCTACATGTTTCCATGCTACCATCTAAGAAGATACGAACACCTACCTTGCACCTATATGTTGATTCTTTGGTATTGCTTACAAGAGTGCAAGTTTGGGGGCACCTTTGAATTCCCATTGTTGGTATACTTTATAAGTATTGTATTTTTCTTTTGTAGGAAAATGGGATCAAAGGGAAAGCCCAAAAATGTGAAGAACTATGGCATCAACCTTGCCTCGGACGAGCAAAAGGCTATGTGGAAGAAGTTGTCGGTGCGAGAGACGGCGCCCTCGAGGTACCCCCATGATTTCCTCTTCAAACTTTGGGGATCGCGGAGGACTTTTAGGCGTTGTGTGACGTGGGTGACGGGAACGACCTTCGATACATGTTCGAGAGGAAGTGCCCATCTTTTAGGAAGTATACTCTTGAGTTCCTTAGCTCGTTGAAGGTCACCAAGGACCGCCGGCAAAACATCCCGCTTAGCATTCGACTTTCGCCTAGGCAACCGGTTGCACGCGCTTACCATGGAGGAACTTTGCGGAATCTTCCATTGCTTCGATCCCAACCCCGAGGCCGATAATGAATATGACTTTGATGAGGTTTAGGGTGCAATGACAAATGAGCACGAGCACGCCGCGGGCAATGCCAAGTCTTCTTCGATCCGCAACCCGGTTTTGAGGTATCTCCACCGAGCTATGACCCAACTTATGTTTGCTAGGGTCGATGGGGGGAGTGTCTCCCAAATGGAGTTGAATGTGATATGGTGCCTCCACAACAAGAAGGGATTCGATTATGGAACCCTTTTTACTATCTATGTGGACCGGATCACGAATAAGGATGGCGGCGTTATTTGTTATAGGGGCTTGATATCACGGCGATTGCCGAGCACTTGGACATATCCTTCGCCGAATTGACGGAGGATGGCGGGGAGCGCTTTATCACCTATGAGGTGCTCTTTTCAGTGGGGCTATTGAAGACCGACTGATACGCTCGGATTTTGCACTATTTTAAGGCCATTATTTGGTCCGTTTTTGATGTCAAAGTCACTCTACACGTCCATTATTTGCATATTTTGTCTATTTTGGTATTTTGATGTGTTTTGTGAGAAATGTGCATAATTGAGCCGAAAAGGGAGCCAAAAACGCAAAGTCTGGAAATCTGGAGTCAGACGACGACCGGCGATCGCCGCGGATGTGTGCGGCGACCGCCGGCGCCCGACAGTACGTTCAGATATATGCAGCGGTCCGTCTCAGAAAAATACGCTTGGAAGAGAAGTCTCGTCCGGCGACCGTCGGAAGTCGTGCGGCGGTCCGCCGCCGAGGGAACAAACTCTCTGGAGTCCAACGCGGCGGCCGCCGGCCAACTGGTGCGGCGGCCCGCCCGAGAAAGGCGGCGAATCCGAGAAGCCCTAGATTGGCGCCCGGATTTACCATATTTTGGAGATCTTTTCCTTCTACAACAAGGATTGGTTTTTCCTTATAAATAAGATCTCAAGCTTCATCAAAAAAAGGAGAGAGCTCTTACTTGCAAAATACTTCATAGAGATCAAGAGTTAGAGTACTTCACTTGTGCAAGGACTTGGAGAAAGATTTCAAGAACATCAAGAACAACAAGGATTCAACCTACGGGTTTTATTTGCTTTAGTTTTATGTTCAAATTGTCTTCTCTTCAATCTATGTTTTTAGCTTATTCAATTATATGTAACTAGACTCATAGGATTCTAGGGATGTGTTAGTAACGACTTTGGTTATACAAATTCCTTTTTCTATTTAATATCCGTTTTGTTTTTAATTTGTTTCTTTCCTAAGTAGTTTTGATGCTGCATGATTGAGTGACACAATCTTGCATGATTTAATATAACTTGCTTCATAACTGTGACAGAGTTCTAGCGAGTTAGATTCACTTAGTAGACACTACAGTTAGCTTCCCTTAAAACAGCACTGTTAATTGAGAGTGAGGACTTTTCAAGGGTCTTAGGAGCTTTTTGGAGTTACGTGTTAGGATTGACAACCCTAACTTTGTAATCAACGTTTGTATCGCATGAGCATAAGCTAGGTGACTCGTCCTTTCAAAGTATAAACTGTGCTACGGTATTGTAGTTGGAATTTTGTATAACCATAACTGTGAACGCACATCCCCTGGGATTCCCTTATCTCTATCGTCTTTCTCCGTGTTTTATTTGCTCTTAGTTATTCTATGCTTTTTATTGTTTTCAGTTTTCAAAAGTTTTCCAAAACCTTTTTCGTTTTTCCAGATAGTAATTGAGTCTTAGTAGAGGATATACACTTTGTGTTTGCCTTCCCCATGTTCGATATCCGGTACTAACCTTTAGCTATACTATATATACTCTGTATACTTGCAGGTTTATTTAGTGCTAATAAAAAGTGCATCACCGACTATTGGGGTCAAGGATTTTTCCTACAAGTTGCGGGGGATCACTTCCCCGATCCCATCCCGCAGTTGACTAAGGTCGATGTTTGGGCGAACCAAGTCAATTGGAAGCTCAACATCCCGGCGCACCGAAGAGCCATTGAGGCTAACCCCATCAATGGGGAGTTTAGGAAGAGGAATATACCGGGTCGTATCCCCATCTTTGAGGTCGATGATGACTCCACCTTCGATGCTATTGATCATTACAATGAAGAAGGGTAGCACTCGCACGCCTAAGAGAGTCAAGTGCCGCCACCACCGCCGCCCCAACGTCGCCACGAAGAAGAAGAAGAGGAGGAAGTAGAGGGCCATCGCCGCCGGACTAGAGCAAACCGTCGCCGCGGAAGGCCGAACCCCGATGAGGAATTTCAAGCAAACACCTCGGCCCAACTAGGAGATATCTACTCCTACATGCAAAACGTGTCCAACACTTGGGACACCCGTTGGACTTGGGACACCCGTTGGACGGAGCAACAAAGGGAGAACGCCTACAACCGCCAAGGGTGGATGGCTCAAGGCGATTGGCGCACGGAGGAGCAACAATTTTGGGAGCAACAAAGGCTAGAAGACGTGCATCGCTGTCAACAAATTGAAGAGCTCCAAAGGATGGCCGTTGAGGCTCGACAAGAGCGCCAGACCATGAGTGGCGACATCGCCTATCTTATTGGTGCGTTCGACGACCTCAACGCCCGTTTCCCTACTTCTCCTCAAGATTGAAGAAGTCAAGCTCAATGACTTAAAATGCACATTTGTACTATGTTTTTGGATGTTTTGAGACGATTTCTTTTTTATGTTTTGACAATTTTTGCTTTGATTTTAAGTATTTTTGGTTTTAGTTTAATTTTTGTGCGTTGAAAATTTTTCGCAGGTTATGACCTCTTCGTGGCGACCGCCGCATGTGCTGCGGCGGTCCGCCACCTGCTCGCTGGAGCGATCTGTAACTGCGCGGCGACCGACGGACAAGCCGCGGCGGGCTGCCACCTGGGTGCGATTTCTAGCGCGACTTTTCGAAATTTTTCGAATTTTCGCCCCGTCAAGCCTCGACACGAAATTTTTCAAGGTACGTTTTTTTTTTCCAGTAGTTTACTCACGTCCCTACCGACTCTACAAACTTATTTTACACTTTGTAAATAAGTTTGGGGGGATGGAGTGGTGGACCATGAGTTTAGGTTTTTGTTTTAGGGTTTTCTTTTTGCTTTAAGTTTTTGTTTTTGTTTTTGTTTTTTACAAAACCCCGTAGGAGAATCTTGTTGTTTAAAATGTTTTCTTGAATCCATGTTATGAACTTAACATGAAGAACTTAGAAACACGCATGCTTAAGGACACACTTTAGATCGAGTTGCCGATGATATTACATTCCATCTATGTTTAAGTATGGCTTAACGTTTTGATTTGATGGTTTGGTGAAAAGGTGCATAATTAGTGAATTGCTTGTTCGCCTTGAATCATGCTTTATACCTTGTGAGATTTGAGCCTTAATTTCTTTCTTGTGTGATTTATCTACATGCATGTATATGTTTCTAGAACTTTCTCTTAGTCTTGCCTAAGTTTACATACTGTTTAAGTTAATTTAGGAGGATAATTGGCCATCTTTTCTAGCCTACTTTTATCCAAGGGCTGGTTCGCCATCCAAATGTGCGGTGAGTGAACCAATCTCGGGATCAGGATCCACTAGGTTCGCCATGTCTACAGTTGCTTCCTCCTCTGTTTCTGACTGTTCTGTTTCTAATGATGACTTCGGATCTTCTCTCCCTGACGAGTTCCACTCTTCCTCACTTTCTGATTCGAACGGAAATGGATCTACTATAGTAAACCCCGATCTGGTGATGAGGAAATCAACGTGCTTCTTAGCCAACACTTTTGTGTACGCATTAAAAGCCGCTTTAGACACTTTATTCGCTGCACCATGACTCGGCCACTTGCTCTCCTCAATCTCCCCTCTTTGAAGTCTTTGAGGAATTCTCGCACCACGCCATCCACGGCCTCTTCGATCAGGCCTGCCTCGTTGCTCAGCACAGCTTTTGCACACTCGTTCCTCAAGAGACGAAGGTGGCCTAAGATGGAGGAGACATTGACGATAGTCGGTGAATCAGAGAGTTGGAGGAGAGGAATAAGGGCTTCTGTCACTCTCTTTGCACCGTAGTAGTTTGTGTGTATGCACTTTTCTCCAGCCTCGTATGTCTGGATCATAGTTCCTTTTGCTTTCAGCTGCAGCGGCGTCTCAACCTCTGAGTTAGCAAAGACCGTAGCAGCATTTGCTTGTACAGTTGTACACTTGTACTAGCACTTGAAGAATTGAAACATCTCCCTCCAGTTCTGCTCCTAGTATGCCTGCATTGTTCACCTGCACAAAAATTGCTCTCAAAATGAATATGAAGATAAACATAATATGCATTCAAAATATAACTTTATCTGTCATAACAACTGAGAGCATCTCCAAAGATGAGGTAAACTACTATAACTACCATATTTACATTTTTTTCATGAAAAATCATATTCTAAGGGGAGAGGTATTTGAGAAGGTATTATATCTTTTCTCATTTTGAAGAGGTATCTTTATCTCCCCATCAATGGAGAGGTAAAATTTCATAACTACCATATTTATCTTCTTTTCATGAAAAACCCTTCTGGGAAAGGTATTTGAGAAGGTATTACAATTTATATTTTTTAATGCATTTTATACTATTGTTTTATTTTTAAAAAATAATTTATCTTACTATATACCTTTTCCCTTTGGAATGTGTTACTTTTTAGAAGGGTACATTTAACTTTTTAAAAAGGTAAATAAGTAATATACATTTTCTATATACCTTTTCCCTTGGAGATGTTCTAACTATGAGCATTGAGCCCATAGTCTATTGAACATTTTATATACTCATTCTGTGCCACTCTAAATGATTAAACAAACGAAAGTTTAGTTATTAAGTATAATTAAGGTTGTTATTATGTCAACACAATTGATGTGAAGCAGTGTGTTGTTGTGTTTTTTTCCATTTGTGTTGTATAGGAATAAGGAGAATTTTATGTTGTTTCTTGCCACTTTGTTTTCGTTTTTCTTCATGAATCACCTTAAGATCATGTATGTTGTGTTCATCAATCTACATATTTAGTTTTTAATATAGAGTAAGCTTTACATATTTCATTTGTTGTTGTTGATCATGTCTTTCACCTTGTTGGGCTCTTGGTGATGCAATTCTAGTTAGAGCTGTCAATTAGTTTAGGCTGACTCATCCCAGCGCGGCTCAAGTCCAATATGGTTGGCCTAAGCCTAACCCATAAGATGGGAAGGGCCTAGCCTAGCCTGGGGCTTAGATAAGAATTTATGAAACAAAACTTAGTTCAACACAATCCGCTCCAGTTGTGGGCATGTGTTGGGTAAGGCTCTAGCCTAAGGTGGGCCTGGGGCGGGTCTATGTCCAATAGATGACGCTGACAACGCCGAAATCGTCAAATTTGTGTTCGTATTGAATTTGCGAAATGAACTAAGAATTTAAAAACATTGATACATCGTGATTTATTATGGAACTTGACCATTTGATATTGTTTAAGGCGTAAAATAGTTATTTTAATTTTTTTACTTTATTTTTAATCTTTATAATTTTATTTATGACACTTTTTGAGTTTCTAGTGTTTTTAAACTATTTATAAATAGTGAATTTTAATCTTCTATCGTCAGTTTTGAATGAATATTATTAGTTATAAAATTTTGAGTTTAAAAAATAAGGATATTTGTGTTTTTATTCTTTCATTATTAGATCATAGGTGTCAGAAGACTGCTATATGATGGTGCCTATTGGGCAGAGGATGTTGTTATATAAAACACAAGTATAAAATATATGCTTGGATCCAATACTAAAGCACCGCTAATAATATTATGGCAATGTAGTATTTGCACATTTTTAAATATATATACTTAATATTAATTCAACTAATCTTTTGATTCTTGAATATAAGCTTGTAATAGTAGTTTTTATTATAGGGAGCTTTATTATAATGGTGATGCCAAGTCTTCCACGCACAGACACTATTCATCAAGTAGCAACACCATACGCATCCTTGTCATAAAAGAAGGCGCCCGACGGCCCTCCACGAGGCAGCAGCGCCACCTTAACCACCCTCTGAGCAGCATCCTCGGCGCTGATGGCGCCGCGATTGCTAGTCATATCCGTTCTTGCAAAGCCAGGACAGAGGCTGTTGATGATGAAATCAGTGTGCTTCTTAGCCAACACTTTAGTGTACGCATTCAATGTTGCTTTAGAGAGTTGATACGCCACACCATCAATCAGCCACTTGTTCTCCTCCAATCTCCCCTCTTTGAAATCAATGAGGAATTCTCGCACCACCTCATCAATGCTCTCTTCTGTCAGCCCCGCCTCGTTGCTCAACACAGCTTTTGCACGCTCGTTCCGCAAGAAGTTAAGGTGGCCACTTAAGGAGGAGACATTGACAATAGTTGGTGAATCAGATAGTTGGAGGAGAGGAATAAAGGCTTCTGTCACTCTCTTTACACCGTAGAAGTTTGCTTGCATGACCTCTTCTGCAGCCTCGTATGTCTGGATCATGGTTCCACTTGCTTTCAGCTGCAGCGGCGGCGTCTCAGCCTTTGAGGTAGCAAAGACAGCAGCAGCCATTGCTTCTATCGCCTCTTGAAGACTTGAAACATCTCCCTCCACTCCTGATACGCCTGCATTGTTCACCTGGACAAAAATTGCTTTCAAAATGAATATGAAGGATACATGGTGTTTATTGATACAATGATACCAGAATGTCAAGCCTCCCATATTTTGTGGTGAGGAATTGGGCAGCAGCAGCGATGCTTGCAGAATCGACAACATTGAGTTGTTGAAAAACCACATAATCAGAGAGGCCAGAGTCCTTGAGGGATTGCACTGCTTCAATGCCTCTCTTCTCATCCCTTGAAGTTAATATCACAGTAATTCCTTTGGAAGCTAACTGCTTACAGATCTCCAAACCGATTCCTTTGTTCCCACCGGTGACTAATGCATACCTGCTACCTGCCTCCGCCATTGATACTGAGATTGATATTTTGTTTTTTGCTATGTGGACCAACACATGTAGTTAAAGGAAATGGGTGAGGCTGACTCCATTCACGAGATTAGGCATAGCTCGCAAAAACTCACAAGTACAGTGGGAACCTATATTATCTAGGGACCTATATAGTAATAGACTAAACTATGTTTGTGTTCTTGAACCGTGAACACACACAAACTTCGGAAAAAAAAAATAGGGAATATTAATTTTGGTCTGTAACATCTGAAAAATATTTTTCGAGGTCCATTAACTTCGATTAATATCGTCTGCGCTACATTTTCATTGTTTTAAACTTTTTCTAGACAAAAATACCCTCAATGCCATGAATGGCATTTCACCACCATTTTCATTTTTAAATTTCTTTTTGTGTTATCAAATAAAATAAAATAAATTAAATAGAACACCAAAACATACTTAATTTAATAAAAAAA
>NC_062965.1:46562410-46572460 GCF_023119035.1 Salvia hispanica
TCAGCAACACCATTCAGTTGAGGAGTATATGGAGGTGTGAGCTGGTGAACGATTCCATGCTCCTTGCAGAACTTTTCGAACAAATCGGATGTAAACTCACCACCTTGGTCGGATCTGAGAACTTTAATATAGTGCCCACTCTGTCTTTCAACAAGAATTTTGAACTCTTTGAAAATATCAAACACCTCAGATTTTCTTTTCAAGAAATATACCCAAGTCTTTCTGGAATAATCATCAATGAAAGTCAAAAAATACTGATTACCTCCATTAGAAACAGGCTTCAGAGGACCGCATACGTCTGTATGAACGATCTCCAACGGGCGTGATGCTCTCCATCTCATTTCTTTAGAGAAGCTTGGCCTATGATGTTTGCCAAGTATGCAACCTTCGCAAACTTCTTCAGGATGATCAATATATGGCAAACCTTTCACCATATTCTTTGTGGAAAGAAGCTTTAAACCACCAAAATTTAGATGTCCAAGACGCAAATGCCATAACCACGATTCATCTTTAACAATGGAATTCATGCACTTCAACGTATCATGTTTCATATTCAATGCAAATAATCTATTTTTGGACATCTTCACACAGGCAACCAAATTACCACGAGCATCATTGATAGTAAGGCGAGAATTCTTGATACTAACATCAAATCCTTTCTCCAGCAATTGACCAAGACTCAAAATATTACTTTTCATGGCAGGCACATAATAGACGTCATATATAAAACCATGATTTCCATTCTTCAGCTTAATCAGGATGTTACCTTTTCCTTGAACAGCAACTTTTGAGGAATCTCCAAAGGTCACGTCTCCATAAGATGTCTCTTTCAGCTCCACGAAGAGTTCTTTATTCCCGCACATGTGATTGCTTGCTCCAGTGTCCAAGTACCACATGCTGCACTGGTCACCTTCAAGTCCTTTGTGAATAAAAAGAGAGGTTGAAGTTACCTGCTCATTATCATCTCCACCATCGGCATAATTGACTTGTTGATTGGTCTTGGTATTTTCGGCTATTGGACACTCATAACTGTAATGCCCGAATTCGTGACAAGTATAGCACTCGACATTTGCTTTATCAAACCCTTGTTGATTGTAGGGTTGAGAATAACCGCCTCTATACTGACCTCTTCCTCGTCCTCGTTGTCCATAAGAATTTCGACCTCTGCCTCGATAGGTGAAATTCTGTCGTCCTCCCTTGTTTTGATAATTCTGGCCTCGTCCTCCTTGGCTATGGTAATTCTGTCCACGTCCTCCATCATACTGGTAATTTTGGCCGCGTCCTCCTCGACCACGATAACCTCGACCTCGGCCTCGGTTGTATCCACCACGTGATGTCCCAGGCGCAGACTTCTTATCTTCTTGGATTGACATCTTCGCTTGTAGCATATGCTCAAGTGATGGAGTGGTCTTTTTCTTCATGCGTTGCTCGTGGACTTCCAAGCTGCTCTGCAACTGGTCGATAGACATGGTGTTGAGATCTTTTGATTCTTCGATAGCAGCAACGACGTGCTCAAATTTCGACGTCAAGGAACGAAGAATTTTCTCAATGACGCGAACATCTTCAATGTTCTCCCCTTGCCTTTTCATTTGATTCACAATAACTAATGTTCTTGTGAAGTAGTCTGAAATGCTCTCCGTTTCAGACATGGCCAAACTTTCGAACTCGCCACGTAGGATCTGCAGTCGAACTCGTATCGCCTTATCAACGCCGGTGAAAGCATTCTTCAGAATCTCCCAGGCTTGTTTTGACGTGGTGGCGGCACTTACTTTCTCGAACGTGGTTTCATCAATACCTTGATAGATATTGAATAACGCCTTCTTGTCTCGTTTCCTAGCGTCTCTGAGGGCGTTCCTCTGGTTGTTCGTCAGGGCATCTTCGGCTTCTTGGGAGGCAGGTTCGGTGTAGCCGTCTTGAACAATATCCCACAACTCTTGTGATTGCAACAAGACTCGCATATGAATACTCCAATTTCCATAATTGTGTTTCTCCAATTTGGGAATTTGGGGTTGGACCATGTTCAACGTTGCCGCCATAGGTAGGATCGAGTGGCTCTAGATACCAGATTTGTTGGAGTATTTGACACACAAAATATAGGAACACTCAACAAAGATGATTTATGGAGGATAAGTATTTATAGATTTCTCACAAAAGGATTACAAAATACAATCAAAGTGCTTCAGCACTACAAAGCTTTCTTCTCTCTTTCTCACTTGAGCTACGGCTCTTTTCTCTCCAACTCACTCACGTTTTCTTTCTTGATTGATTCTTATGATACAATGAACTATAACTACACCTATTTATAGATTTTTGGAGATTGATAAACTAGCTACCTAGTATACACATCTCCACTACGTGTCATGATTAGCTTAATTAGAAAGGCCATCACATGTTAACCATAAATTCCACCGCCTATTACATATTGGATTTGTGGCTTCATTTTGACCATGAACAAATAACTATTCTTCCACTATATGACGTAGAGGACTTGTAAGCATCTTTTTTAGCCATGAGAAATCACAAAATTTTCACCACTATTACGAGGTGGTGATGCAGCAGCTTCGTCATTTTTCTTAATCTTGAAGCAATTGAGTTTAATAAACTCAACAGAAACGCCGCTGCAGCTGAAAGCAAAAGGAACTATGATCCAGACATACGAGGCTGCAGAAGAGGTCATGCAGACAAACTACTACGGTGTAAAGAGAGTGACAGAAGCCTTCATTCCTCTCCTCCAACTATCTGCTTCACCAACTATCGTCAATGTCTCCTCCATGTTCGGCCATCTTCGCCTCTTGCGAAACGAGCGCGCAAAAGCTGTGCTTAGCAATGAGGTGGGCCTGACCGAAGAGAGCGTAGATGCGGTGGTGCGAGAATTCCTCAAAGACTTCAAAGAGGGGAGATTGGAGGAGAGCAAGTGGCCGAGTCATGGTGCGGCCTATAAAGTGTCTAAAGCGGCTTTGAATGGATACACAAAAGTGTTGGCTAAGAAGCACGCTGATTTCGTCATCAACAGCCTCTGCCCTGGCTTTGCGAGAACGGATATTACTAGCAATCTCGGCGCCATCAGCGCCGAGGAGGCCGGTGGGAGGGTGGTTAAGGTGGCGCTGCTGCCTCGTGGAGGGCCGACGGGGGGATACTTTATTGACAAGGATTTGTATGGTATTGGTACTTGCTGATGGATAGTCATTCCATGTGTGTGTGGAATTCTTGGGATGCATATGCCTTTTCCTATAAAATAAGTAGCATGATTATGCTCAAGAATTACTACTATATTAATGATATAATCTGTTATAATTACTACAAATTCGTGGTATTAGTATTAGATCCAAGCATGTGTCTTATTTACCAGTTTTAATTCTCTTCCTAATAGACACCATCATACAGCACATAGAAGCCTTAGAACACAACAAAAACACAGAATAATCAAACTAATAAAGAAAAACACAATTATCGATTTCTTAAATTCAGAATTGGTTATTGATAATAATCAAAACGGACAGTAAAACAATCAAACGTACAGTTTGATTAGTGATGTAAAAATCCTAAAAAAGAAAGGTAACTATTCTCTCATTGTAAATTAAATACTCCCATCACTTTGCCTCTCTCTACAAATTTTAAGAAAAATAAATAGAAAAACTAATACATCTTATTTTTATATACTATCTAATTCATAAAAATAATTATATTTTTTTCTTTTTGGCCATCAACTAAAATTAGTCTTTATTTATTTTATATAAATATAAATTTTCTATTTAAAGAGTTTGACCTCATTTTTTATTGGCAATTCTTAAAACTCATGTCACCAAGTTATTTTTAATGGACAAGGTAATAATAGTTTGATAGTAAAATATAAATAGAATAAACTAGTGAAATATAGAATTTATTAAAAATAATAAACATGTAAATAGGAACATTTAATTGTAGACATTTAAAATGAAAATATAAGATATTTAATGCCGAAGGTCGATAGAGTAGTTAATTAGCCTCCATTCGCTTCCTAGCTAATCATGTCGATTGAAAATTTTAAATTAATTATATTAATCAATTTATTAACATTGAAATTTTATATTAAATGCTAAATCGGGATGTAAATATAGGAAAGAAAATCAAATAAGGAGTACCAAGTATACAAGTATTAAGCACAGTACGTAACATGTTGTGATTCGTTCGCGATTCGACTTTTTGGGAATTTTGTTTGGACACGAATGTTATATGGTTGTGATTCCAAGTTCAACACATGCAATAACTTCAGTATATGACTTGATGCTTTTTGGAAGTTTGAATGCAGTGGAATGACAGTCGATCGGGGGCCTACTTTTATGATGTGTATGCAATACTTGATAGTGTTGCGTATATGTGTGGAAGACTTGGCATCACCATTATAGATTTATAGTAAAGGCATTTTGCAGTAGCGTCTATAAAACACCCGACCCGATTGTCGGGTTTATCAACGCTATTGCAGTCATCTGCCCGAAAAAATTTGTCGCAGCCGACCTAGGGTCGACGGTCATCACAGCTCCATGATTTCCTCGGTGCTAATGCGGTGGGTTTTGCCAACTTTCCTGCCGTAGTAATTTTAGTTTAGTTTTCTACTATTTAACTTCACTCTATAAATATCCTGTTTTTCACCTCATTTCATCACTCCTTCACTCT
Source organism: Salvia hispanica (assembly GCF_023119035.1). NCBI lineage: Eukaryota > Viridiplantae > Streptophyta > Magnoliopsida > Lamiales > Lamiaceae > Salvia > Salvia hispanica. The sequence goes on from NC_062965.1 coordinate 46,567,064, forward strand.
AGTCTAATCTTTTCATCTCATTTATTTTCCCTAGAAAGCAAAACCCGACGAAACTCCGATGTTCCCCGGTGGTTCCTTCTGTGGTGGTCCTTCCTTTGTGCTCCCTTCGTCTCATAAAAATAAGGACATTTTCCATTTTTGGATGCACTATAAAAATACCTCATTTTATTTATTTTAACATCTTTCTCTCTAATAAAGTGGCCTCCGTTTTCCACTAATAATATTATAATTATTATTTCTTTCTATCTTTTTCTTACTTTACCAATTGTGCATTAATTTTCTTGTTGTCCTAAATGTCCATATTTTTATGGGATGGATGGAGTAACTTTTTTTATTAAATTAAATATGTTTTGGTATTGCCTTTAATTGATGTTATTTTGCTATTTGATTTTATTTGATAACACAAAAACTTTTAGTAAAAATGAAAATAGAGGTGAAATGCCCTTGATGGTATTTTCATCCAAAACAAATTTGAAACAATGAAAAAGTAGCACAAACGATATTACATCGAAATTAATGAACCTCAAAAGATATTTTCAAATGTTACGTATCAAAATTAATACCTTGACAAAGTTCGCTAATATTTTTTTTTTTCAGGGACTGTGTTCAATGTTCAATAACACGATATAGTTTCCTCTATTATTATGGGTCACCAGACAATATAGGTTCCCACTATACTTATGTGTTTTTGTGAGCTATGCATTGTCTTGCCTAATTTCTTGAATGTAATGGTCACCTATGCAAATTCCTCACCAATTTCTTTTTGCTACATATGTTGATGAAATCTCATCGGATCCACATAGCAAAAGAAAAATTTCATCGATCACTAAATAATCTCACTATCAATGGCGGATGCAGGTGTCAGGTATGCATTAGTCACCGGTGGGAATAAAGGAATCGGTTTGGAGATATGTAAGCAGTTAGCTTCCAAAGGAATTAAGGTGATTTTAACTTCAAGGGATGAGAAGAGAGGCCTTGAAGCACTGCAAATCGTCAAGGACTCTGGCCTCTCTCATCATGTGGATTTTCTTCAACTCAATGTCATCGACGCTGCAAGCATCGCTGCTGCTGTCCAATTCCTCACTACAAAATATGGGAGGCTTGACATTCTGGTATCAATTCATTGTATCAATATATCTAATATTTATATTTATCATGCCATTGTTAGGTAACCATCGGGGTTTTAGCTTTTGAAAGGCCCGAGGCACCAAAATATTCCATGGTTCAAAATCACGACTCCGCAGTCATTTTCCCATAGACGTTTACCATATCTGCTCATACATGACTTGGAATGTGGCCACAAACCAAGTCACTAGACCGGCCAACCCGTACGCTGACACACGGTCTACCATAGGTGTACACTAATCCAAGTAGGGTTTGCGGCCCTACAAGGACCCGAATTCGATTTAAACAATAAATGGCAAAGCCATTTCAGATAGGCACGTTAAAACAAAAATTATGGCATGATAAACAATTTGCATTTCATTCCCATCGATAATATAGTTAGGACATTGTCCTTATTTAAAAAGAGAGCCCACCTCGAATGTTTAATCCGAAATTATATTCTTTCCCTTGCGATCAAGATTCACTTGCGATATATCACCTTTAGAATTTAAAAAGTAACACATAGATCAGCACAAGGAATTCAAACAAAATAAGATGCATGCATCCTAAGGCTTCGATTATTTTTATCGAGTAAATTACAAATTCTTCCCAATTAAAAGCTTAAGGATTTCGATCAATTCCGGCCACTCACGTCCCCGACAATTTTGCGAAAAGATAAGTCGACCCACAATAGATTTGTTAGCTCCAAATCATTAAACAAATGAAACTGCCCAGAAAATTTAGTAATTCTAGTTCAAAAACACTCAAGTAGTCCAAAACCAATTCATGTTTGAAGGAGCCCATCTAGAATAAAACAAGGCAGCCCAATGACCCATTTGGAAAAAAAACAAAATAATATACACAAAACTCCCTTTCCCAACACATACACGTATACTCCTCCACCTTACTTTAACAAATACTATCAACTGTATTAGAGAAATAAAACAAAGGATGCAAAATACTCCCATCCCAGAAACCGTCGCCAATCTCCGTTGAGAACCGCTGTCGCACAGCACCTCGGTGTCGCCAGTCGCCGCTGCTCCTGAATCAGCCGCTGCTGGCTCCAATTTGTCGCTCAGCGCCGCCGCAGCCTCGATCTCACCCCCGAACAACCCCGCACGATATAAGTTATGAATTTGGTTTCATGAATTAAGTTCGGTTCTTTATTTAGATTGTTTGAATTATCGAATTGCTTCGGTTGATAGTTCCATGAGATGCACAGGTATGGAATCGGATTTGGGAGGGAAAAGTGTATACCTTCAATTTGTTGATAGTAAATGAACAAACGATGTCCTCCTCCCTCGAGCTTGGTTTTCGATTATTCTGTCACGGAGAAGTAGTTTTGGAAGTTTTTGATTAGCAGCATTTGTTGCATGCATGAGATGTGCGTCTATATCAAGAGAGACATGCATGCAACGTATGATCCACATGAGTGATGCGATGGCGCTTATGTGGAGTGGGCACGTGAATAAGCTGTGGGGATCAATAAGGAGCACGTGTTTCATCCGAATGTGCATGAGTGAGATGGCGGGTGAGCTGGCAAGTGAGGCGTGGGATCCATGGAAAGCAGAGTATAAAAAGAGATCGCGCCATTTTCATTTCGTGTGTGTTGTGTGATTGTTCATGTGTTTTAGATCGCGGATCTGAAGCATTGTATCGCGTTTATTGCTTTCTTGTTGTTACCTTCATTATCCTTCCTAATTTCGTAATACAATTCCTCTTTTTAATCGCGTCAATATTATGAATTCGTTGTGATATTTGTGAGATCGTGGTGTTGCGAGCTAGCTCTGTTCATAATTGGGCGATCACGAGCTAAATTCGCATCAAGTGGTATCCAGAGCCTTCGTTCTCAGGACGTGGGATCGGTGACGCGAAGTATGGAGATGGAAAGGAAAGTGATGGATCTGGTGGAAAAGCGAGTGAGTGAGTTGTTGGAGAAGGCAACAAAAGCTCAGAACGGGAAGCTCGATCAAATTACCGATGCAATTGCAGCAATTAATCTGCAAAACCAAAAAAATAGGGCGGTGTTGGAGAATGGGGAAGGAGGTAGTGGCGGCGGTAGTCGGGAAGGGAGTGATTGGGGGCAATCCACACGATATGAGTTTCCGAAATTCGATGGGGATGGATTTGAGGGCTGGGTGATGCGAGCTGAGTATTTTTTTCAGGTGGCGAGGGTGCCGGAGGAAGAAAGAGTATGGGTGGCTGCGATCCATTTGGAGGGGAAGGCGATGCAGTGGCATAAAGGCTTTGAGAGTCTTCATGGTGATGTGGCGTTTGCAGATTGGAGAAATTACATCGATGGGCTAGCCGCTCGCTTTGGAGCGAATGCATTCGAAGATCCGTTGTCAGATCTTTGAAATCTCAATCAGAGAGGGACATTGCAAGCTTACATGGATGTTTTTGATGAGCTATACCCGAGAGCTGGTATTAGGGAGGATCATGCCTTAAGTTTTTTCTTATCTGGATTAGTGGATGAGTTGCAGATGCCAGTGAGAATGTTCAAACCAAAGAGATTAGTTGAGGCCTACTCATTAGCTAAGCTGCAGGAGCTCACAGTCAAGGCGTTAGGAGGAGGGAAGTCTAAGGGAAATCAGAGTGGGATATCCTCTGGTAGCAGCTATTACTCGAGCAGCAAACCATTAGCTGTGACAGCCACCAACAAACCGGTGGGAAACTTTGGTAATTGGGGCGAAAATAACAGGGATCACACTCATTCTGGGGGAGTCAGGGCTAGTGCAAATTTAACACCAAAAGAGTGGGATGAGAAGAGGGCAAGGAAGGAGTGTTTCTGGTGTCCTGAAAAATTCACACCTAATCACAAATGCTCAATAAGGAAATCCTTTGTAATACAACTACTACAGAGAGAGGAGCCAGTGGAACCAGAGGAAGCTGAGGAAGAGGTTGAGAATGGGGGAGAAGAGGAGCTGGATCTACAATTGTCCTTACATACCGTTTGGGGAAAGGATGGACCTCAAGTGATGAGGATTAGGGGGTTGTGCCAAAAGAAGGCCCTGAAAATTCTGGTGGACACAGGCAGCACACATAACCTTTTGAGCTCTAAGATGGCTAAGAGGATTAATTGTGAGCTGATACAGGTAGACTCAAGGGCAGTGGAAGTAGCTAAAGGGCAAAAGTGTAGCAGTTTTGAATGGGAAATGCAGGGCTCTACATTCCAAACTGAAGTCTACATCATCAATCTAGAAACATATGATCTTATTTTGGGAGGGGAATGGCTGTCTACCTTAGGAGAAATAAGGTGGAGGGAAAAGAGGTTAAGTTGCAAGGGGAATTGTGGTCTCCCAAAACTGAGCAGTTGCATTGCTTGCATGTTCTCAATCAGCAAGAAAGTGATGAGGATGAAAGGAAAATTAGCCAATTAATGTCAGGCTGTGGAAATTGATTGGGGTTGTTGTTATGAGGTCAGTGTAGAGGAGTTATGGCCTGGCTTTAAGGACATTCTGGAGAGAAATGCTGAAGTATTCCTGGAGCCCAAGACATTGCCACCCCAGAGGGACCAGGATCACAAAATTGTGTTGAAAGATGGTGCTGAGGCAGTTAATATTAGGCCTTACAAGTATGCAGCACAACAAAAGGATTCTATTGAGACCATGATTGCAGAAATGTTGGAAGCTGGGGTGATTAAGCATAGTGAGAGCCCTTTTGCTAGTCCAGTGGTGTTGGTAAAGAAGAAGGATCATGATAAGGCTAATTTCATGCATCGGTTATGTGGTGAAAAACACTTTATTTTACTGGGTCTAACGCAGTTTTTAAGCCAGGTGTGTGAAGGAGACGCTAGATCCAGGAAGAGCTGAAGGCAATGGACTAGCGAAGGAAAATGAAGGAAAGTGAGCAGAGTTGAAGAGAAAAAAATGGCTAGACGAAGGAAGTCAATAGCTGAGGGCAACAAAGACTACTCATACCTCGCTGGACCCACTTCTACGCCTATAAATAAAGGAGCATGCAGCACACGCCAGAGACATGATTTTTGCTCTCAGCTCACACACTCAAACACACACTTGGGAAAAAGGGGAATTATGGGGTAGTTAAGGGTTTCTAGGGGTTCATCTTCGGCGAAAGATTAGTCGTAACACCGTCCTCACGGAGGGCGAAGAAACAATCGGTTTACATTCAGTTTTCTGCACTTTTATTCCGTCGAACTTCAACATTTTGGAAGTCGATTTGGTTGTTTGCTATTACCGTTATCTATGCATTTGGTTTATGTCATGTTGGTGTTTATCTTGTGTTGATTTACGTTGATTCTGTGTTTTTGAGGTTTAATTTCGGAAGTTGAAT
>NC_062965.1:46572560-46604016 GCF_023119035.1 Salvia hispanica
ATACCCATACCCGCAAAAATTTAAAACACACTACCTAATCCCACCCCGTTTTCCATTATCGTCGGGTAGTGGGTACCCGCTACCCGCCAGGTAGCGGGTCAGGTTGAGGGTTTCCCGATACCCGCTACCCGTTTCGACACCCCTAAGTATAAACTATATGCTTGGATCCAATACTAAAGCATCACTAATAATACTATGGTTATGTAGTATTTGCACATTTTTTAATATATATACTCTGTCTATTCCTTCATAGTTGAGTTATTTCTCCATTTCGGGAAGTTCAGTTGAGTCATTTCCATATTTTTTTTCTCTTTCTTACTTTATTTTCTCCACTTTATTCACTTTCTATTTTATTCTCTCTACCGTTTTCTATCTCTTACTATTTTTTTTATCTATTTGTTTAACACACTCAACATCCATTTCTGAAACTCCGTGCCGAAAAGTTTCGCCTCAACTATGAGGGAATGGAGGGAGTACTTAATACAACTAATATTTTGATTCTTGAATATAAGCATATGGTTATGTAGTATTTGCACATTTTTAAATCTATACATACATAAAAGGCGAGTTTTGGAAGAATTTGAATAATTATTTTTTGCAAGGGATGTAAATGAAATAAATAAAAACTATTAATATTTTTGACTAATTCTTAAAGCACTACAATGAGGTTACAAATCTTTATATAGTATAATGAGCATTTAACAAAATTTGTAACCTCTATTCTCTTAATTTTACTAGAATGTATGATGTTTTAATTTCATGATCTCTCATATCCTAATTTTGTGCCTATAAAAGGCATAGAGTTGTGGATGAATTACACACCAACAAAAGCATTCTCCATTTTTTCTCAAGATCTCAACATTTTATTGTATATTATATGAACATTGTATTGCTCAATTTTTGGAGCTCCATCAAGTTCATCGGTGCCTAGCGGGTTTGAGATGTTATATATGTTAGGAGGAAGTCGTTTAATCTTTGGGGATGATACGTCAATTCGAGAGCACTAACCGCAATGTAATTTGCCTTGTGGAAAGGGGATTTTTCTCAACTAGATTTATGATTCGGTTTGTTTTATAATTTTGATTGTAGTTTCATTTCATTTGTTTTTTTTTCTTTGATTACAACAGTTAGAGTACCGCGTTTATATGGTTCAACAATTTTTATCTTAATTTTTCTTACAATTCTTAGAGATGGAAGAATTGTAACATCCTTAACTTGAAACATGCATAAATATTAATCTTCATCTTTACACGATTTATTATTTTTGTATATTCATATTGTCACTGACGCTATAATTAAAGTAAGTAGTTTCACACAAGAAATAATATTTTACTATCACTTATGATGAATTAATAAGTGGTGCATAATTAATATATATATATATATATATATATATATAGAGCTATATATATATATATAGAGCTATATATATATATATATAGGGATGTGATCATATCATAACCCATATTTATGGTGATAACCTAATAACCCTCATTTTATGGATATTGTTGGTTTCTGAGTTGAATTTGGTTTGATGTTAGGTTTTTGGGTTGTATTCGTCCTCAGTTTGACGCTTATTGTCGATTTTGCTTTAAATGTTCTATTTTTGTGGTTCTGGTAAAGTATCTAAAGCGCTTACTTTTTGTTGTTGTTGTGTCACATATGGTTTTGCGATGTCGAAAAGAGGCCGCCCCTTCAAAAGCCAGCCCACGCAGACCAAATGTGAGAATGCTGCGACATTTTACGAAACCGATACTGTGTTTTTCCTTTGTTTGATGCATTGCTGTGCATTTTATGCTTATTTGTTTGCATTACAACTCTTTTACATTGCTGTGTAGTTGTTACTTGAAGTGGTTTCCATTAGTTTAACATTATTCAGTACATTTTCTGCATTATTTGTTTGGATTTCAACATTATTGTTCTACAGTGCTGCTTAGAGAGCTTTAAGAATCAGTAGGTTGCTTGTAGTCAAGTTTCATACATTATTTAACATTTTTGGTGCATTTTGTTTCTGTTTTTTTTGCATTCCAACTCTATTCCATCTCTGTTTTAATGTTGGTAGAAGTGTTCTACATTTTTGTTACATTATTCAGTTCATTTTCTGCATTATTTGGTTTGTTTTCAAAAGTATTGATGAAGGTGTTTAGTTGTAGTGCTTATTTGGTTGGAATTCTACATTGCTGCTTAACGAGCTTTAAGAATTAGTAGGGTGCTTGAGGAAAGATTCTTACATTATTTAACATTTTTGGTACATTTTGTTTCTTTTTTTGCATTACAACTATATTCCATCTATGTTTTAATGTTGCTAGAAGGGGTATACATTTTTGTTACATTTTTCGTTCATTTTCTGCATTATTTTTTTGGATTTCAAAAATTATTGAGAAGGTGTTTATCGTTTTTTTTTTTTAATTCTACGTTGGATTAGTGATTTTAAGAATTAGGAGGTTGTTGTGTCAAGTTGTTAAATTTTTTTTACATTACCCCTTTCCATTCCCCGCATTTTTTGGGTTAGATTTCATCATTACATATGTATGTTTTTAACCCATTTTTTGGTTAGATTTCATCATTTTTTGGGAGAAGGGAGAAAGTTTGGGACTTGGGACAAACCCGCCAAAGGAACAAGAGCCGGAAATGTTGGAATGAAGTTGCAAAACCGTAACTTTTCCACATAACTCAAGACTGGGCCAAACAAACACAAGCCACGAAAATTATATACCCCTAAATTCCCTTTCAAAAATGGGTCGAGAATTATAGATCGAGGGAAATAGATGTTTTTTAAAATTTTGGGTATGAAATAGATGTTTTTTTTTGATAACTCATGCGGAAGGGGAACATCATTTGGGGGTGGAGTGTTTTAGAATTTTGGTACTAAATTTTTGCACACAACTTATAATGGATGCAAATAACTTAATAATGTCAATTTATTGCTTAATAATTTAAAAAATATAGGGAATAATGTAGAACACAATATTAATATAATAATATTTTCAACAAGCTCGATAATCAATGCATGTAAGTAAACAAATAAGAAAAAAATTCCCTTTTTAATGCACTTTTCCCGGGGTACTAATATTGACATACCAAAGGCGTATAACACAATAATGTAATAATCTACATTTATAATGTATGAAACTATGTATGAAAGCACTTATTCACATAAAGGTAAATATTGTTTCTCCAAAATGCCCGCTTTCCCTAATAAATTTAAAAAATATTAAGTACTAAAAACAAATAATGTAAATATAGATAAAAATGCAAAAAACCAATTTATAATGAAATCATTTCCAATACCTTGTTTACAAAAATGTTTCAAACCAAATAAACGGGAAAAAAAAAACAAATAATGCTCTTATAATCAAAAAAATCAACATTTCCCTTTCCCCCACGCACCTTTTTCCCTTTCAAGCTCTTTGCTGGTTTTAGAGTCGGGTGGCACACCATCGCACGCCACACCGTCTAAGGGGCCTAGTAGATCCTTGGGTAGCCTTTTCTCTCTTGGAAATCATGACTAGCGGGGCGCCGGCCCTTCGTCTTTACCATCCAGGGGATAACGACTTCCGCTTTCCCCTTTGGGGGGGATGTTGTAGGGGTTCCAACACAACAATCACAAAAACTTAGAAAAACCAAAATCAGTTATTTTAACTTCCCCCAAACCACGTTTCAAATCTTTCAATTGTACAAAACCACTACACAATCACAAAAAAAAAATTCACAAATAAACATTATGAATTATAAAACGTGCATTATCTATCTAAAAATTTAAATTATCAAAACTAAATCTACATTATCCGATCTAAAAAGCAACACCCTAGCCGCCACGTGCAAACCCCCAAACAAAATAAAACTTAATTATGTATCGAATCGTATATTATCCATTAATGAATGTACATTAAGATTGAAATAAAACAACATTTGCCGCCATGTTTCTAAACCCTAGCCCAGAAAATAAAAGGGATTATTTATTTTAAAACTTTACATTTAAAAAATTAAACAAATTAATTTTATCAAAAAAAAGAATCCCCCCGGGCCCCAATCCCCAAAACCACCCATAAATAAACTCATGCTCCTTGTTAATGGTTATGGGAAATAGTACCAATTAACAAATACGAAAATCGAAAAGGGTTGCGTTAATCCCTACTTACTACATCCTAGCCCAACGATAATATTCAGAGAACAATAATCGAGAATGGGTTTAGGGATGAAGCAATTTACCTTCTTCCATTGTTGAAGCATGAGCTTCGTCCATTGTTGCAGAACACCCTTCGTCCATCCAAGCCCGGTACTCTCCCAAAAAAAATTCGTTAACGATAATTACAAAATGCAACTTTCACACGATTTTTTTAAATCAGAATTTTGTTCAATGGAGAATGATGAGAGATTAATCATGAAAGAGAAGAAAGAAATTGTAATGTGTTGAATAAAACCGCTAGAATATTTTGTGAAGGAGAGAATCATGGACTTACCATAACGACGTTAATGTAATTCCCTTAAACGCCCTTTTATATTTTTTTAATGAATAAAATTGATTAGATCAGGCCCTAATTTCGGCCCTTAGATCTTAATATTGGATGGTGGAGATTAAAAAGGAAAAAGCACAAAAGATGGGAAAAGTATATGAATACATCCCTATATATATATTATATATATCTATATATATATATATATATATATATATATATATATATAGGGTGCTGATCTATGAAAACTAGATTTAAATACAGAAACGCAGAACAAAGTCATACGTAGAACAATTTTTGGTCATAGTTAGTCTATTTTTGGCACAAAGCATGACCTAAAAATATCTTTTACATGACATTAAGCACAAATCTTATAATATGACCTAAAACTAGTGAGATAATTAAACCTATCAAATCGAGTTAATCAAATAATTAGTTGTTCAAACAAAATAAAATAGTCTGCTACCAAATTATGGTTTACTAATAATACTATTGTTAAAATTAGGATTTAGCACTTAATTGTTATGGGATACAACTGATTTTATATAGAGAATCTAATTATCTTAGGTGATCATGTTGAGTAAAATATAGTATATTATAGTATTAAGTATATTTTTACAAAAAGAAAATTTGCAGCATTGAGAATTGTAAAGTAGCATAAAAATAGTATAGGTGTTTCATGTTCCAATAAATCACGTTTAAAAGTGCAATAAATAAAGATAAATGTTCCAACTTTCAAAAGGGCTATCATTATTCATTAATATAATAGTGTTAATTCAACCAATTAATGTCATGTTTTTTGTGAAGTTTATCATTTGAACTTTTTTATGGTCATAATTTTGACGTTTGAATATTATGAGTTATCGATTTATTATTTTGTTAAAAGTGTGATTTACATTATTTTTAATAGAGAAATATGAAGGATTGTTTTAAACATAATTTTTAAAAGTGTCAACACTTGATATAATCTCTTTATCGTTGTCCAAATAATTGTGTTTGTCTTGATTCCATTTCAAATATGTTTAATTTTATGTCTAAAATGAATTGAGGATCATATATTTATTTAATTATTATTATATAATATATTTTTTTATTATTAAATATTATATAGTTATATTATTTCTTATTTTAATTAATCAATTAACGATTTAAAACTGTATGACTAAAAAATATTACATCGTGCATTGCACATGGGTTAACACTAGTATATATAATTAATACAACTAATATTTTGATTCTTGAATGTAAGCATGTAATAGTAGTTTTTATTATAGGGAGCTATATTATAATGGTGATGCCAAGTCTTCCACACAGACACTATCCATCAAGTAGCAACACTATACACATCCTTGTCATAAAAGAAGGCTCCCGACGGCCCTCCGCGAGGCAGCAGCGCCACCCTGACCACCTTCTGAGCAGCCTCCTCGGCGCTGATGGCGCGAGATGGCCCGATAAATCTGTTTTTGCAAAGCCAGGGCAGAGGCTGTTGATGATGAAATCAGTGTGCTTCTTAGCCAACACTTTAGTGTACGCATTCAATGCTGCTTTAGAGACTTGATACGCCACACCATCACTCAGCCACTTGTTCTCCTCCAATCTCCCTCTTTGAAATCAATGAGGAATTCTCGCACTCACCTCATCAATGCTCTCTTCTGTCAGCCCCGCCTCGTTGCTCAACACAGCTTTTGCGGCTCATTACGCAAGAGGTTAAGGTGGCCACCTATGGAGGAGACATTGACAATAGTTGGGGAAGCAGATAGTTGGAGGATAGGAATGAAGGCTTCTGTAACTCTCTTTACACCGTAGAAGTTTGTCTGCATGCACTCTTCTGCATCCTCGTATGTCTGGATCATAGTTCCACTTGCTTTCAGCTGCTGCGGCGACGTCTTAGCCTTTGAGTTAGCAAAGACTGCAGCAGCTTTGCTTCTACCTCCTCTTGAAGTTGAACACTTGAAACATTATCCAGTCTTGCTCCTAGTATGCCTGCATTGTTCACCTGCAAAAATATTTCTTTCAAAATGAATATGATTAGATATCTTGATACAATGAATTGATACCAGAATGTCAAGCCTCCCATATTTTGTGGTGAGGAATTGGGCAGCAGCAGCGATGCTTGCAGAATCGACAACATCGAGTTGATGAAAAACCACATAATCAGAGAGGCCAGAGTCCTTGAGGGATTGCACTGCTTCAATGCCTCTCTTCTCATCCCTTGAAGTTAAAATCACAGTAATTCCTTTGGAAGCTAACTGCTTACATATCTCCAAACCGATTCCTTTGTTCCCACCTGTGACTAATGCATACCTGACACCTGCATCCACCATTGATAGTGAGATTATTTAGTCGATGATATTTTGTTTTTTGCAATGTGGATCAACACATGTAGTTAAAGGAAATGGGTGAGGCATTGCATAGCTGACTACATTCAAGAGATTAGGCATAGCTCGCAAAAACTCATAAGTATAGTGGGAACCTATATTTTCTAGTGACCTATAGTAATTGACTAAACTAACATACACACACCCCGGAAAAGAAAATGGGGAATATTAATTTTGGCTTTCGAGGTCCATTAACTTCGATTAATATCGTTTGCAGCTAAGTTTTCACCTGTTTTGAACTTTTCTAGACAAAAATACTCTCAATGTCAAGAATGGCATTTCACCTGTTTTCATTAATTTTTTTTTTTGTGTTATCGAATAACATAAAATAGCAAAATAGATAAATTAAGAACACCATAACATTTAATTTAATTAAAAAAGTTACAAAGGAAGGATCACTAGAGAAGGAACCGCCAAGGAACATCGGAGTTTCGTCGGGATATGTTGGAAACCACCAGTAGTCACTTTTCGCTTTCTAGAAAGAGATGCAAATAAGATGAGAAGAGACTGGACTGAAGAAGTGATGAAATGAGGTGAAAAACAAAGTGTTTATAGAGTGGAAATACTATACAAAATCAAAATGACAATGCAGGAAAATCGGATTTAATGGTGTAAGTTCATAGAATTCCAATTCTTATTTATTGATGTAGTTGGTGAGTATTAAATATCACCATAAATACTAGGGTGATGAGCCCCAATAGAGACACAACAAAAATTACAAAATACAAGTGTTCTTCCAATACGTGCCTTTACTATAAATCTATAATGGTGATCCCAAGTCTTCGAACTTCAACAAAGCAACAAGTCATATAGTGAAGTTATTGCATGTGTTGAACTCGGAACCAAGTAACATTCGTGTCCAAAAAAAATCCCAAAAATCGAATGCTAACCAATCACACATGTTAGTACGTCTTTTTAATTGTATAACTTGTAGACATGTACTCCTGTTTCATTTTCTTTCCTGTATTTACATCACGATTTAGCATTTAATATACAATTTCTAAGTTGATAATCTATATATAAGAGCATCTCAACAATTTACCTAAATTCAAACCTATTTTAGTGTAAATGTCAATCAAATACGATTTTACTCCAACCATTTACACTAAATTCAAACTTTAAAACTTTTTAATTCAAACTTAAAAGAATATTCTTTATATTATGCCTTCTTTAAATTCAAACCTATTTTAGCGGTGATCCCAAGAATTCCATTAAGTAACAATACCATACACATCCTTGTCAATAAAGTGGCCCCTCGTCGGCCCTCCATGAGGCAGCAGTGCCACCTTCACCACCCTCTCACCGGCCTCCTCGCGCTGATGGCACCGAGATTGTTAGTAATATCCGTTCTCGCAAAGCCAGGGCAGAGACTGTTGATGACGAAATCAAGCGTGCTTCTTAGCCAACACTTTTGTGTACGCATTCAAAGCCGCTTTAGACACTTTATACGCTGCACCATGACTCGCCACTTGCTCTCCTCAATCTCCTCTCTTTGAAGTCTTTGAGGAATTCTCGCACCACGCCATCCACGGCCTCTTCGGTCAGGCCTGCCTCGTTGCTCAGCACAACTTTTGCACACTCGTTCCTCAAGAGACGAAGGTGGCCTAAGATGGAGGAGACATTGACGATAGTCGGTGAATCAGATAGTTGGAGGAGAGGAATAAGGGCTTCATGGAGAGGTAAAATCTTATAACTACCATATTTATCTTCTTTTCATGAAAAACCCTTCTCCAAGGGAAAAGGTATTTGAGAAGGTATTACACTTTATATTTTTTAATACATTTTGTACTATTATTTTATTTTTAAAAAATAATTTACCTTATTATATAACTTTTCCTTTTGGAATGTGTTACTTTTTAGACGAGTATATTTCACTTTTTAAGAAGGTAAATAAGTAATATATCTTTTCTATATACCTTGTCCCCTTGGAGATGTTCTGACTATGAGCATTGAGCCCATAGTCTAATGAACATTTTATATACATTCCGTGCCACTCTAAATGATTAAATAAATGAAAGTTTAGTTATTAAGTATAATTAAGGTTGTTATTATGTCACCACAATTGAAGTGAAGTAGTGATAAAAAGGAGTTGGGCTTGTATCCATTAGGTATAGGGATCGAATCCCTTTGGGATAAATGTTTTAAAAAACCTAACAATTGAAAAAATGGTAAGTGGTTTTATATGGTGAACCGGACCGGAATGGACACCGGTTCGCGGCCAAACCGGTCCGACCGGCCGGTCCAGTTTTTAAAACACTGTGTGTAAGGGAACAATGACCACATACAGTTCCGAAAAAAAATAGGGAACACTTTCTTTGGACTGCGAACTTTGTCAATGTATCAATTTATATCCGTAGCATTTGAACATATCCTCTAAGGTCAATTAACTTCAATGCAACACTGTTTTTCACTGTGTCTTTTTTTGGACGAAAATACCATTAAACGGTTTGATTCAAATCCATGATGGGCATTTCACCACCATTTTCATTTTTTAAATTTATTTTGTGTTATCATGTAAAATAAAATAACAAAATAACATATTAAAGCCAATACCAAAACATACTAAATTCAATAAAAAAAAAGTTACTCCAAGGAAGGACCACCGAAGAACGAATCGTCGGGGAACATCGGAGTTCCATTGGGATTTGTTGGAAACCACTGGGATTTATTTTTTTCCATTCTGGAAAGAATAAATGAGGTGAGAAGAGACTAAAGTGAAGGATTGATGAAATGAGGTGAAAAATAAGGTATTTATAGATTGAAAATAGCATAAAAAGAAAATCAAAAGAGTGAACTACAAAAATAGGAGTTTGTCACGTTCCCAACGTCGAGGCAGGGGGAGGTGGTGCGGATGAGGTATGACAGGCTGAGGAGCGTGACGGGGAGGATACAGACGGTGGTGGGGGATGTGGAGACGCAGGGGGAGAGGCTGCATTCGGTGTTGAGGTGGAGGGATCCGAGGGCGACGAGCTTGTTTTTGGTGTTCTGCATCTGTGACATGTGGTTGTATGTGATAAGGCATCCAAGGTTTAGGAGCAAGCTGCCTTATGTTCCTAGTAACTTTTTTAGGAGGTTGACTGCCAGGATTGACTCTGTGCTGTGAGAATTTGAGATTCAGTTTGTTAGTGTTGTGTTTTTTCCATTTTTGTTGTATAGGGATAAGGAGAATTTTAAGTTGTTGCTTGCCACTTTAAATTCGTTTTTCGATGAATCACCTTTAGATCATGTATGTTGTGCTCATCAATCTACAAGGGGCAATATATATCCACAAATAAATAGTAGAGAAGTTGTTGCTCAAACTACCCATCTTTCAGTAAAAACGTTAAACGTTGATAGATAATCTGAGCAATATTCACTACAAAAAAAATGCAAAATAGTGACGGAATTCAATAGCTCAACAATTAGTGACAGAATTAGTGACTGAAACTTGTCTGTCACTAATTAGTGACAGAGTACTTCGTCACTAATGCGAAACAGTCGCTTATGAATTATGTCAAAAAAACTTTAGAGACGGAAATTCCGTCACTAAAATATTTTACTGACAAGTTTATTATTGACGGTTCTGCCAAAATTTTGATCTGCCACTAATCTATTATGTGAAGGAATTTCATTGTTTAGTGACGGATAATTGGGGATTTTTTTGTAGTGATTAGACAATAGGGTGGGAGTTGAATCATTGATTATAGGTGATAATTCACCACGCTACCACTTGGTCAACTCACATACACATATTTAGTTTTTAATATCGAGTAAGCTTTACATATTTCGTTTGTTGTTGTTGATCATGTCTTTCGCCTTGTTGGGCTCTTGCTGATGCAGTTCCAGCTAGAGTTGTCAATTGGCTTGGGCTGACTCACCCCAACGCGGCTCAAATCCAATATGTTTGGCTTAAGCCCGACCCCTAAGATGGGATGGGCCTAGCCTGTTCTAATCAGAATTTATGAAATAAAACTTAGTCCAACACAATCCGCTCTAGTGGTGGCCTATGTTGGGTTAGGCCCTAAACTGTATGGCTTGAGGTGGGCTTGGGGGCGGGTAGCCTGTTTGAAAATTCTATGTTCAGTAGACGATGCTGAAATCGTCAATTGTGTGACAATGACATGATATTTGCATTGAATTTGCGAAATGAACTAAGGATTTAAAGATATTGATACACCATGAATTATGATGTAATTTGACCATCTGACATAGTTTAAAGGGTAAAATAGCTATTTTATTGTTTTTCTGACTTTATTTTTAATTTTTATAATTTTATTTATGATAATTTTATTCTTCCACACACAGACACTATCCATCAAGTAGCAACACCATACGCATCCTTGTCATAAAAGAAGGCCCCCGACGGCCCTCCGCGAGGCAGCAGTGCCACCCTGACCACCTTCTGAGCAGCCTCCTCAGCGCTGATGGCGCCGAGATTGCCATTCATATCCGTTCTTGCAAAGCCAGGGCAGAGGCTGTTGATGATGAAATCAGTGTGCCTCTTAGCCAACACTTTTGTGTATGCATTCAAAGCTGCCTTAGAGACTTGATAGGCCGTAGCATGATTCAGCCACTTGTTCTTCTCCAGTCTCCCCTCTTTGAAATCAATGAGGAATTCTTGCACCACCCCATCCACGCTCTCCTCTGTCAGGCCCGCTTCGTTGCTCAATACAGCTTTTGCACGCTCGTTCCGCAAGTGGGTAAGGTGGCCTCCCATGGAGGAGACATTGACAATAGTTGGTGAATCAGATAGTTGGAGGAGAGGAATGAAGGCTTCTGTCACTCTCTTTACACCGTAGTAGTTTGTGTGAATGCACTTTTCTCCAGCCTCATATGTCTGGATCGTAGTTCCTTTCGTTTTCAGCTGCAGCGGCGGCGTCTCAACCTCTGAGTTAGCAACGACAGCAACAACAGTTGCTTCTACCACCTCTTGAGGAATTGAAACATCTCCCTCCAGTCCTAATACGCCTGCATTGTTCACCTGCACAAAAATTGCTTTCAAAATGAATATGATTAGATATATTAATATTGATACAATGAATTGATACCAGAATGTCAAGCCTCCCATATTTTGTGGTGAAGAATTGGACTGCAGCAGCGATGCTTGCAGCATCGACGACATTGAGTTGAAGAAAATCCACATGATGAGAGAGGCCAGAGTGGTTGAGGATTTGCAGTGCTTCAAGGCCTCTCTTCTCATCTCTTGAAGTTAAAATCACCTTAATTCCTTTGGAAGCTAACTGCTTACAGATCTCCAAACCGATTCCTTTGTTCCCACCGGTGACTAATGCATACCTGACACCTGCATCCGCCATTGATACTGAGATTATTTAGTGATCGATGAAATATTTCTTTTGCTACGTGGATCCGATGAGATTTCATCAACATATGTAGCAAAAGGAAATTGGCGAGGAATTTGCATAGGTGGCCATAACATTCAAGAGATTAGGCAAGACAATGCATAGCTCACAAAAACACATTAGTATAGTGGGAACCTATATCGTCTAGTGACCTATAATAAAAGAGTAAACTATATCTGTGTTATTGTGTTATCAAATAAAATGAAATAGCAAAATAACATAGGGGATATAGACATTTAATATCATGGAATTTTTAAAAAGTTGGATTTTTCCCATGAACTTTGAAATTGACAAATAATATCACGAATTTTACCGGGAGTTTATTATTCTCCAACAATGAAAAAATTCCAACTATATTAATAGATTGAATAGCAATTTTAGAGGGTGTACTTCAAGAAAAACTATATTCAAAGATTGAAAAACTTTAAGCTCTCGAAGTTGTTAAAAAAAATCCCTATCATGATATTATTTCCTGGAATTTTTTTCATTTGGTGGGAAATAACAAACTCAGGGTAAAGTTCGTGATATTATTTACCAATTTCAAAGTTAGTGGGAAAACTCAACTTTTTGAAAGTTCCGTGATATTAAGTGCCAAAATCCCATAACATAAATTAAAGGCAATACCAAAACATATTTAACTTAATAAAAAAAGTTACTCCCTTCATCCCATAAAAATATGGACATTTGGGATGAAAAGAAAATGTAAAATTGGTAAAGTACGGGAAAGATAGAAAGAAAAATTATTATATTAATATTAGTGTAGAATGGAGCTCATCATATTAGAGAGAAAGATGTTAAAAGAAATAGTACTATGAGAAAATTTTATGGTACATCCCGAAATGGAAAATGTCCTTATTTTTATAGGACGAAGGGAGCACAGAGGAAGGACCACCAGAGAAGGAACCGCCGAGGAACATCGCAGTTCCGTCGAGATATGTTGAAAACCACCCGAATTAATTTTTTGCTTTCTAAAGAAAGATAAATGAGATAAGAAGATTAGACTGGACTCTGGAGTGAAGAAGTGATGAAATGAGGTGAAAACAAAACTAAAATTACTGCGGCGGGAAAATCGGCATAACCCACCACATTAGCACCGAGGAAATCATGGAGCCACGAAGACCGTCAATCCCTAGGTTGGCCGCCACAACTTTTTTTCGGGCAGATGACTGCAGTAGCATTGATAAACCCACCAATCGGGTCGGGCCGAGTGGGTTTATAGACGCTACTACTATAAATCTATAATGGTGATGCCAAGTCTTCCACGCATATACGCAACGACTATCAATCAAGTATTGCATACACATCATAAAAGTATCAATCAAGTATTGCATACACATCATAAAAGTGGGCCCCCGATCGACTGTCATTCTACGGCATTCAAACTTCCACAAAGCATCAAGTTATATATTGAAGTTATTGCATGTGTTGAACTTGGAACCACAACGAAATAACATTAGTGTCCAAACAAAACTCCCAAAAAGTTGAATCGCGAACGAATCACAACGTACTGTGCTTAATATATACTTGTATACTTTACTCCTATTTGATTATTTCTATGCTGATAATCGATTATTATAATTAATTTAAAATTTTCAATCGACATGGAGGCTAACCAACTACTCTATCCTTAGTCATTAAATATATTATATTGTCCTTTTAAATGTCTATAATTAAATGTTCCTATTTACATTTTTATTATTTTTAATAAATTCTATATTTCACAAGTTTATTCTTTTTATTCACAATTTCTCCGTTTTCTTTTTTATCTTTTTCCTTCTAGAATTTTCTGTTTCAATTCCGTACCTATTTTCTCTTGCTCAATTCTAATTTTCTCTCAATAATGTTTCTGTCAATTGCAATTCACCGATAACTTGGAATCCCTAAGCTGAATTTCAGATTTATTCTCAAATTTTGGCTCTCCAATTTTTGGAACTCAGTAGCCTCAAATCTGAATTTGATACTTTATTTTTAACAAAAAAGTTCTCAGATTTCATAGCCTTTCTTATAATTTGATATTTTTGAAATTTTAGGGAAATAAAGGAATTACAAGCATAGAGATTTCTGTGTTGGAGGAAAAAGTTGTGGAATCTCAATTTCTCTGATTCATATCTCTTGTCTTCTGATTCATCGTAGAATTCGAGTTTGGAGAAAAAAGTTGTGGAATCTCAATTTATCTGTGTGGGGTTTTCATGGTTTTCATCTCGGCAAATTTGAGATTTTTGAACTAGGAGTGACAGATGTATTTTGAGTTTGGAGAAAAATACTTTGTGAAATCTCAATTTGGAGAAGAAAACGATGGATGGAATTGAGCAGATATATTTTGCATTATAAAGCCTTTGCAGATGAATTTTTTTAATTGATAGTGCTCGAGATTTGATTTGTCAAGAAAGAGGCGAAGCTTTAATAATAAAAAAAAAATGAAAAAAGGAAGTGTCGCTCACGCTGGCTCTCATTGCAAGCGATCCTCAAACTGAGGATATAATTACCTCATCCATAAAAATAACTTGGTGACATGAGTTTTAAGCATTGTTAATACAAAATGAAGTCAAACTCATTAAATAGAATATTTATATTTATATAAAATAGATAGTGATAAAATGCAAATTGTAAATATTATACATACTTTAAACTATGATTTGGACAGTAAAAAAATATCAATAGATGACAAAATAACAGCAACAAAAGATGTCAACACAATATCAACTGTTGACACTGTGTTGATATTTTTTGTTACTATTATTTTGTCATTTGTTGACATCTTCTAACAATTCGGATCATAGTTTGGAGTTTGTACAATATTTAGAGTTTGCATTTGATCACATCCCTCTATAAAATACATAAATACTAATTTTAGTTGATGCGCAAAATGAATAAAAATATAATTATGTTTATGAATTTAGATAATATATAAAAATAAGATGTAGTATTAATTAATTTTTCTATTTATATTTCTTAAAATTTGTGGAAAGGCAAAGTGATGGGAGTATTTAATATGCAATGAGAGAATAGTTACGTTCATTTTTTAGGATTTTTAAACCACTAATCAAATTGTCCGTTTGATTGTTTCACTGTCCGTTTTGATTGTTATTAATAACAAATTGTGAATTTTAGAAATCGATAAATGTGTTTTCTTTATTAGTTTCATTATTCTTGTGTTGTCCGTTTAAGGCCTCTGTGTGCTGTATGATTGGTGTCTGTTGGGAAGAGAAAGCTGGTAAATACAAATACCACGATTATGTAGTAATTATAACAGAAATTATATAGTAATTCTTGAGCATAATCATGCTACTTATTTTATAGGACAAGGTATATGCAACCATAACTATGTATAGTGGTGATTGCAAGAATTCCACACGCATGCAATGACTATCCATCAAGTAACAATACTATACACATCCTTGTCAATAAAATAGTCCCCCGTCATGATGCAAAATGGACGAAGAAACGTATGAGAATGATTTGAGGTGTACCAGGAGGTGTCCAGTCTGATTAGATTCCATCTGACTTCAAGTAATCAAGAGATCCTCGGCTCAAGTATTCCCCTCCTCGATCTGATCGAAGAGTCTTGATACTTTTCCCAAGTTGTTTCTCAACTTCTGTAGCGCCCCACTTTTTGAACCCTAATTTTTTTTAATGCTTTTAATGCCGTGGAGTCCGTGGATTAATTGGCGAGTAAAGTTTGGTTATTTTTGATTTAGGGTTTGAATGTGCGATGACGGAATTAATTTTGTATATATAAATAATTCCTTTCTATGAAAAATATTTATTGGACTAAATTCCGTGTGGGATTCAATAAATTAAATAAATAGAACAACTTAAATATTGTGAAGAATAAATTGGGGGCTACACAATTTAAATAAAATACCAGTGTTGAATCCCCAATCAATTTTAATTGAATTCCTATTCCTTGTCTTAATCACCAAGACTTCCCTTGGTTAAAAAAATTTAATAAATATTTTACAAAGATCTTCCTCCTCTCCCCTTACGCGTTTTTCCTCTTCTTCCAAATAATTCTACAAATATGAAATCAGTGATAGGCAATAATAAAATCCCCATATTATTGTGAAATAAATTACCCTTTTTACACCCCCTCCATACCGTTTCCTCCACACTTCAATCTGCTCCAAAATTAACCACCAATCATCCTTAATATTCTAATTGATTGGAAATCAATTACTTCTTATACTCCTGCAAGTCACACGGTTATATTACCCTCTACCCAAATCACTCTCAGCCGCCACATTCAACACACTCCACAATTGAAAATTTTCATCTACTCCCACTGTGAAGAGAAATTCGGCAGAGGAGGGAATAGCGAAGGAGACGTCAATTTCATTCCTGTTCTTCCCAACTTCAATCGTCAATTGCGGTAAATTTTGTCGCAACTACGTTCCACTTCGCGATTTTCAAATTGCTGATGCGAATTTAGCTCGTGATCGCCCAATTATGAAGAGCTAGCTCGCAACACCACGATCTCACAAATATCACAACGAATTCACAATATTGACGCGATTAAAGAGGAATTGTATTACGAAATTGGGAAGGATAATGAAGGTAAAAATAAGAAAGTAATAAACGCGATACAATGCTTCAGATCCGCGATCTAAAACACATGAACAATCACACAACACACACGAAATGAAAATGGCGCGATCTCTTTTTATACTCTGCTTCCCATGCATCCCACGCCTCACTTGCCAGCTCACCCGCCACCTCAATCATGCACATTCGGATGAAACACGTGCTCCTTATTGATCCCCACAGCTTATTCACGTGCCCACTCCACATAAGCGCCATCGCATCACTCATGTGGATCATACGTTGTATGCATGTCTCTCTTGATATAGACGCACATCTCATGCATGCAACAAATCTCCCCCCTTAAGGTTCCTTGTCCTCAAGGAACCATGGAAATCTTTCCTTAATAACATCGGCAAATTCCCACGAAGCATCTGCCGGTGACTGCCCAATGAATCAACCACTTCGTAGCAACTTCATTGTGTCTCTTAACCATTTTCCTCTCAAGGATAGCCTGCGGTGTAGCATCATTAATGTGAGATGGAGGAGGAATATCCACTATAGGTCCAGTAGGAGCTGCTGCCGGTTTCATCAAGGATACATGGAACACATCATGTATAGCAGCAAAGGATGGCTGATTAAGTTTGTAAGCCACCTTGCCTATCTTATCCACAACTTGATAAGGTCCAAAATATTTAGGCTCGAATTTCTGATGTTTCCCTCGGATGGATTTCTGTTTATACTCCTGCAGCTTTAACCAAACCCAGTCCCCAATGACATATTCCTTATCCATTCGCTTCTTATCAGCTTGTAGCTTCATCCTTGAAGCTGCCTTTTGTACATTCCTCTTAAGTACTTCAATCATACTCTTTCTGTCTCGTAGAGCTATATCCACAGCCTCTACACTAGAATCTCCAGGAAGGTAGGGTATATGCAGAGGAGGAGCAAATCCATAGAGTGCCTCGAATGGAGTCATTTTAATACTTGAATGATATGTAATGTTGTACCAATATTCAGCCAATCCTAGCCAATGTATCCATGAGTGTGGTTTTTCACCAACTGTGCATCTTAAGTAGCATTGTAGACACCTATTAACTACCTCAGATGGGCCATCTGTTTCAGGGTGGTAAGCAGTAGAGTATAGCAGATCAACACCCAATAAGGCAAAGAACTTCTTCCAAAAAGCTCCCACAAATATAGCCCCTCTATCACTGACAATCTTGATTGGCATCCCATGTAACTTGAAAACCGAATCCAAGAAAACCTCAGCCACTTTCTTAGCTGTAAAAGGGTGTGATAATGCCATGAAGTGGGCATATGAAGCTTCTTATCTCTGGGTGTGACAGTACAAGTGTGGTGTGTGTGCAGTGTTTGCGAAATTCAAATAAGCGATGCATGAAATTACCTTTATCGCATGCTTGCTCAACCTGTCCACCACTACCAATATAGTATCCTTGCCTTGTAGACTGGTAGTGCCTCAATGAAATCCATGGTGAGGTTAGTAAATATAGTTGTAGGTGTGGGAAGAGGCGTAATAACCCCGCAGTGAAGAATTTCCTGGCTTGTATCTCGCAAGTGACACACATCCGTACAAACTCCTCACATCCTTCACCATCTTAGGCCAATAGAGGAGGGCGAAATTCTCTTATAAGTAGCAAGTGTGCCGAGTGTCCACTCAATGCGAATCATGCAAAATAGACAAGATCTTAGCCTTCAAATGTATATCATTCCCCACCACCAGCCTTCCAAACCTCCCCAACTCTCCATTACTCCATCTGAAAGATGAATGTGTAGTAGCATCTTCGTCGTATGTCGAGGATCATGTTGAATCGAGAATCGGCTTCCCATGAAGCTTTAATTTGGGCAATAAACTCTAGAGGAATTATATAAGATGTAAGAGCATAAGTCATAATATCGGGAACTCGAGATAGGGCATCGCAGCAGAGTTTTCAACTCCTCTCTTGACTCGATTTCATTGTCAAAGTGTATCAATTTAGCCATCCATGCTTGTTGAGTAGGGGTGGTGAGCTCTGCTCTCGCATGTACTTTAGGCTCGGTGATCAGTAAAAATAATAAATTTCTTACATTGAAGATAATGATACCACTTCCGCACCGCCATCGAATAGCCAACAACTCCTTCTCATACACCGACGGGAGATTGATATCGGGAGATAAGGCTTTCTCGATATAAGCTATTGGGTGCTTTTCCGCATCAAAACGGCTCCAATTCCTATCCCGATGCATCGAGTCTCCACTATAAATTCTTTAGAAAAATCGGTAAGGCGAACTGGAGTCGAAATCATAGCTGATTTCAATTTTTCAAAAGCAAGTTGTGCTTCCTTAGTCCATTTAAACACCGACTCTTTAATCACCTCCACCAAGGGTTTAGCAATTGTTCCATAATGAGAGACAAACCTTCGTAGTAGCCTCAAGCCTAAAAACTTCGATATGTTTAATGGTCTTAGGTGAGTCGGTTATTTACCACCTCAATCTTCCCTTCATCGTGGCTACCCTCCTCGGAGATCACATGGCCTAAGTATTCAACCTTCCTACACCCAAAGGTGCACTTGGATCTTTTAGCCAACAAACTATTCTTCTTCATTAAGTCCATGACAGTGGATAAGTGCAGGCTCATGCTCTTCTCTACTACAACTATACACCAATATATCATCAAAGAAAACCAACACAAACTTTCTCGAGATGCTCCTAAAGACCGTATTCATAAGATTTTGAAATGTAGTAGGGGCATTGGTTAAACCAAATGGCATTACTAAAAATTCATAATGGCCGGCATGTGTTTTAAAAGCGTCTTATACACATCCTCAGGCCTCATGTGTACTACCAATATCCCGACCTTAGATCAATCTTTGAAAACCAAGAAGCTGAGCCCAATTCATCCGAAGCTCCTCAATGACGAGGAATGAGGTATTTATCCTTCACGGTGATAGCGTTTAAAGCTCGTAGTCACACACATCCTCAAGAGTGATCGAAGCTTGGGAATTTTTTCTTGTTTAAAGAGCTAGCGTGCGAAAGGAATAACAAGTTTCCTAGGTCAGCGAATCCACTAGATCAAAGGGCTAGGAACTCACGGAGACGTTGGAAGATCTCGATCGTTAGACACCGGAGATATCGCTTCAAAACCCTCAACCACGTATACTAAAATTAGCACGGGAAGTAGGGATCGATCCACGAGAGATGAATGCGTAATTAAACATGCTCAAGGATTCGGGACTATTTTTGGGTTGGCTGTTGCCATGCATTTTGGGTTGAGAAAATTAAACTAAACTTGGAGTTGAAACTCCTTACGCTACTTGACTAGATCTAGGCTGAGCAATCATGCATATAACTGGAAAAACGAGATAGTCACTAGATTTAAGAAACTATTTCCTAAATTACCTAGACTGGAAATGAGGACGGTGGGGACCTTTCTTTGAAAAGGTAAAGTATGGATGAAAAGCTGAAAAACAACTAACTAAAGTACCAACTAACGACGACATCATCTTCTCTAATCAATTTGCATAAAAATTTCGAGAAAGCAGAGATGGAACGTGAATCGGAAACGAAGCGTGATGAATTTAAAACATTTAAACGAAGAACAATTTAAAACTAAGCGGATCTGCGACTACTGACGAAGTAAAATGAAAAGAGACCAAAAGTTCGAAATCCATGCACAACTTGATTCTCACTTCGAGATCCAACCGGATGCTAAATCCACTCCGGATCCAAGCATCAACACAAACTCCGACCAAAAGTATACCCATAGGCCAGATTCGCCAAACAACCACCGATCAACAAGAACACGGATCCACAACCTCTTTCCCAAATCAAGCACAAAATTATCCAAAAGCAGAATAACATTCAACTTCGAAATTAAACCTCAAAAACACGGAATCAACGTAAATCAACACAAGATAAACACCAACATGACATAAACCAAATGCATAGATAACGGTAATAGCAAACAACCAAATCGACTTCCAAAATGTTGAAGTTCGACGGAATAAAAGTGCGAAAACTGAATGTAAACCGATTGTTTCTTCGCCCTCCGTGAGGACGGTGTTACGACTAATCTTTCGCCGAAGATGAACCCCTAGAAACCCTTAACTACCCCATAATTCCCCTTTTTCCCAAGTGTGTGTTTGAGTGTGTGGTGAGCAAAATCATGTCTCTGCGTGTGCTGCATGCTCCTTTATTTATAGGCGTAGAAGTGGGTCCGAGGTATGAGTAGTCTTTGTTGCCCTCGCTATTGACTTCCTTCGTCTAGCCATTTTTTCTCTTCAACTCTGCTCACTTTCCTTCATTTTCCTTCGCTAGTCCATTGCCTTCGCTCTTCACGGATCTAGCGTCTCCTTCACACACGGCTTAAAAGCTGCGTTAGACCCGGTAAAATAAAGTGTTTTTCACCACATAACCGATGCATGAAATTAGCCTTATCATGATCCTTCTTCTTTACCAACACCACTGGACTAGCAAAAGGGCTCTCACTATGCTTAATCACCCCGACTTCCAACATTTCTGCAATCATGGTCTCAATAGAATCCTTTTGTTGTGCTGCATACTTGTAAGGCCTAATATTAAGCGCCTCGGCACCATCTTTCAACACAATTTTGTGATCCTGGTCCTCGGGTGGCAATGTCTTGGGCTCGGAATACTTGAGCATTTCTCTCGAATGTCCTTAAAGCCAGGCCATAACTCCTCTACATGACCTCATAACAACAACCCCAATCAATTTCACAACTGACATTAATGGCTAATTTTCCTTTCATCCTCATCACTTTCTTGCTGATTGAGAACATGCAAGCAATGCAGCTGCTCGTTTGGGAGACCACAATTCCCCTTGCAACTTAACCTCTTTTCCCTCCACCTTATTTCTCCTAAGGTAGACAGCCATTCCCCTCCCAAAATAAGATCATATGTTTCTAGATTGATGATGTAGACTTCAGTTTGGAATGTAGAGCCCTGCATTTCCCATTCAAAACTGCTACACTTTTGCCCTTTAGCTACTTCCACTGCCCTTGAGTCTACCGTATCAGCTCACAATTAATCCTCTTAGCCATCTTAGAGCTCAAAAGGTTATGTGTCTGCCTGTGTCCACCGAATTTTCAGGGCCTTCTTTTGGCACAACCCTAATCCTCATAACTTGAGGTCCATCCTTTCCCCAAACGGTATGTAAGGACAATTGTAGATCCAGCTCCTCTTCTCCCCCATTCTCAACCTCTTCCTCAGCTTCCTCTGGTTCCACGGCTCCTCTCTGTAGTAGTTGTATTACAAAGGATTTCCTTATTGAGCATTTGTGATTAGGTGTGAATTTTCAGGACACCAGAAACACTCCTTCCTTGCCCTCTTCTCATCCCACTCTTTTGGTGTTAAATTTGCACTAGCCCGACTCCCCAGAATGAGTGTGATCCCTGTTATTTTCGCCCCAATTACCAAAGTTTCCCACCGGTTTGTTGGTGGCTGTCACAGCTAATGGTTTGCTGCTCGAGTAATAGCTGCTACCAGAGGATATCCACTCTGATTTCCCTTAGACTTCCCTCCTCCTAACGCCTTGACTGTGAGCTCCTGCGCTTAGCTAATGAGTAGGCCTCAACTAATCTCTTTGGTTTGAACATTCTCACTGCATCGCAACTCATCCACTAATCCAGATAAGAAAAAACTTAAGGCATGATCCTCCCTAATACCAGCTCTCGGGTATAGCTCATCAAAAACATCCATGTAAGCTTGCAATGTCCCTCTCGATTGAGATTTCAAAGATCTGACAACGGATCTTCGAATGCATTCGCTCCAAGCGAGCGGCTAGCCCATCGATGTAATTTCTCCAATCTGCAAACGCCACATCACCATGAAGACTCTCAAAGCCTTTATGCCACTGCATCGCCTTCCCTCCAAATGGATCGCAGCCACCCATACTCTTTCTTCCTCCGGCACCCTCGCCACCTGAAAAAAATACTCAGCTCGCATCACCCAGCCCTCAAATCCATCCCCATCGAATTTAGGAAACTCATATCGTGTGGATTGCCCCAATCACTCCCTTCCCGACTACCGCCACTACCTCCTTCCCCATTCTCCAACACCGCCTATTTTTTTGGTTTTGCAGATTAATTGCTGCAATTGCATCGGTAATTTGATCGAGCTTCCGTTCGAGCTTTTGTTGCCTTCTCCAACAACTCACTCACTCGTTTTTCCACCAGATCCATCACTTTCCTTTCCATCTCCATACTTCGCGTCACCGATCCCACGTCCCGAGAACGAAGGCTCGGATACCACTTGATCGAATTTAGCTTCGTGATCGCCCAATTATGAACGAGCTAGCTCCCCAACACCACGATCTCACAAATATCACAACGAATTCATAATATTGACGCGATTAAAAAGAGGAATTGTATTACGAAATTAGGAAGGATAATGAAGGTAACAACAAGAAAGCAATAAACGCGATACAATGCTTCAGATCCGCATCTAAAACACATGAACAATCACACAACACACACGAAATGAAAATGGCGCGATCTCTTTTTATACTCTGCTTTCCATGGATCCCACGCCTCACTTGCCAGCTCACCCGCCATCTCACTCATGCACATTCGGATGAAACACGTGCTCCTTATTGATCCCCACAGCTTATTCACGTGCCCACTCCACATAAGCGCCATCGCATCACTCATGTGGATCATACGTTGCATGCATGTCTCTTGATATAGACGCACATCTCATGCATGCAACAAATGCTGCTAATCAAAAACTTCCAAAACTACTTCTCCGTGACAGAATAATCGAAAACCAAGCTCGAGGGGGGAGGACATCGTTTGTTCATTTACTATCAACAAATTGAAGGTATACACTTTTCCCTCCCAAATCCGATTCCATACCTGTGCATCTCATGGAACTATCAACCGAAGCAATTCGATAATTCAAACAATCTAAATAAAGAACCGAACTTAATTCATGAAACCAAATTCATAACTTATATCGTCGGGGTTGTTCGGGGTGAGATCGAGGCTGCGGCGGCGCTGAGCGACAAATTGGAGCCAGCAGCGGCTGATTCAGGAGCAGCGGCGACTGGCGACACCGGTGCTGTGCGACAGCGGTTCTCAACGGAGATTGGCGACCGGTTTCTGGGATGGGAGTATTTTGCATCCTTTGTTTTATTTCTCTAATACAGTTGATAGTATTTGTTAAAGTAAGGTGGAGGAGTATACGTGTATGTGTTGGGAAAGGGAGTTTTGTGTATATTATTTTGTTTTTTTTCCAAATGGGTCATTGGGCTGCCTTGTTTTATTCTAGATGGGCTCCTTCAAACATGAATTGGTTTTGGACTACTTGAGTGTTTTTGAACTAGAATTACTAAATTTTCTGGGCAGTTTCATTTGTTTAATGATTTGGAGCTAACAAATCTATTGTGGGTCGACTTATCTTTTCGCAAAATTGTCGGGACGTGAGTGGCCGAATTGATCGAAATCCTTAAGCTTTTAATTGGGAAGAATTTGTAATTTACTCGATAAAAATAATCGAAGCCTTAGGATGCATGCATCTTATTTTGTTTGAATTCCTTGTGCTGATCTATGTGTTACTTTTTAAATTCTAAAGGTGATATATCGCAAGTGAATCTTGATGCAAGGGAAAGAATATAATTTCGGATTAAACATTCGAGGTGGGCTCTCTTTTAAATAAGGACAATGTCCTAACTATATTATCGATGGGAATGAAATGCAAATTGTTTATCATGCCATAATTTTTGTTTTAACGTGCCTATCGAAATGGCTTTGCCATTTATTGTTTAAATCGAATTCGGGTCCCTGTAGGCCGCAAACCCTACTTGGATTAGTGTACACCTATGGTAGACCGTGTGTCGCGTACGGGTTGGCAGTCTAGTGACTTGGTTTGTGGCCACATTCCAAGTCATGTATGAGCAGATATGGTAACGTCTATGGGAAAATGACCATGCGAGTCGATTTTGAACCATGGAATATTTTGGTGCCTCGGGCCTTTCAAAAGCTAAAACCCCGATGGTTACCTAACAATGGCATGATAAATATAAATATTAGATATATTGATACAATGAATTGATACCAGAATGTCAAGCCTCCCATATTTTGTAGTGAGGAATTGGACAGCAGCAGCGATGCTTGCAGCGTCGATGACATTGAGTTGAAGAAAATCCACATGATGAGAGAGGCCAGAGTCCTTGACGATTTGCAGTGCTTCAAGGCCTCTCTCTCATCCCTTGAAGTTAAAATCACCTTAATTCCTTTGGAAGCTAACTGCTTACATATCTCCAAACCGATTCCTTTATTCCCACCGGTGACTAATGCATACCTGACACCTGCATCCGCCATTGATAGTGAGATTATTTAGTGATCGATGAAATTTTTTTTTTGCTATGTGGACCCGATGAGATTTCATCAACATATGTAGAAAAAAGAAATTGGTGAGGAATTTGCATAGGTGACCATTCATTCAAGAAATTAGGCAAGACAATGCCCAGCTCACAAAAACACATAAGTATAGGGGGAAACCCTATATTGTCTGGTGACCCATAATAATGAAAACTATATCGTGTTATTGAACATTGAAAAAGTCCCTGAAAAAAAAAAAAAGCAAACTTTGTCAATATTAATTTTGTACGAAAATTTAAAAAATATTTTTTAGGTTCATTAATTTATGTAATATGTTTGTGCTACTTTTTCATTGTTTCAAATTTTTTTTGGGAAAAAACCATAAAGGGGTTTCCCCCTTTTTTTCTTTTTACTAAAAGTTTTTTTTTGTTATCAAATAAAATCAAATAGCAAAATAACATCAATTAAAGGCAATAAAAACATATTTAATTTAATAAAAAAATTACTCCAATTTAAAAAATATGGACATTTAGGGCAAAAAAAAAATTTAAAAAATTGGTAAAGTAAGAAAAAAAATAGAAAGAAATAATAATTATAATATTATTAGTGGAAAACGGGGGCCACTTTATTAAGAGAAAGATTTTAAAAAAAATAAAATGAGGTATTTTTATAAATAAAAAAAAAAAGTTTTTTTTTTATGACGAAGGGGCAAAGGAAGGACCACCACAGAAGGAACCACCGGGAACATGGAGTTTGTGGGTTTTCTTTCTAGGAAAATAAATGAGATGAAAAGATTAGACAAGGGAAGGGGTGATGAAATGAGGTGAAAAACAGGATATTTATAATGAAGTTAAATAGTAGAAAACAAACTAAAATTACTACGGCAGGAAAGTTGGCAAAACCCACCGCATTAGCACCAGGAAATCATGGAGCTGTGATGACCGTGACCCTAGGTCGGCGCAAAATTTTTGGGGAGATGACCAATGCGTTGATAAACCCGCAACGGGTGGGGGTTTTTTAACCCCATGCAAAATCCTTTACTATAAATCTATAATGGTATAAGTCTTCCCCACATATACGCAACACTATCAAATTGCATAAAATCATAAAAGTAGGCCCCCGATCGACTGTCATTCCACTGCATTCAAACTTCCAAAAGCATCAAGTCATATACTGAAGTTATTGCATGTGTTGAACTTGGAATCACAACCATATAACATTCGTGTCCAAACAAAATTCCCAAAAAGTCGAATCGCGAACGAATCACAACATGTTACGTACTGTGCTTAATACTTGTATACTTGGTACTCCTTATTTGATTTTCTTTCCTATATTTACACCCCGATTTAGCATTTAATATAAAATTTCAATGTTAATAAATTGATTAATATAATTAATTTAAAATTTTCAATCGACATGATTAGCTAGGAAGCGAATGGAGGCTAATTAACTACTCTATCGACCTTCGGCATTAAATATCTTATATTTTCATTTTAAATGTCTACAATTAAATGTTCCTATTTACATGTTTATTATTTTTAATAAATTCTATATTTCACTAGTTTATTCTATTTATATTTTACTATCAAACTATTATTACCTTGTCCATTAAAAATAACTTGGTGACATGAGTTTTAAAATTGCCAATAAAAAATGAGGTCAAACTCTTTTTAAAAAGAAAATTTATATTTATATAAAATAAATAAAGACTAATTTTAGTTGATGGCCAAAAAGAAAAAATATAATTATTTTTATGAATTAGATAGTATATAAAAATAAGATGTATTAGTTTTTCTATTTATTTTTTTTAAAATTTGTAGAGAGAGGCAAAGTGATGGGAGTATTTAATTTACAATGAGAGAATAGTTACCTTTCTTTTTTGGGATTTTTACATCACTAATCAAACTGTACGTTTGATTGTTTTACTGTCCGTTTTGATTATTATCAATAACCAATTTAAATTTTTAAGAAATCGATAATTGTGTTTTTCTTTATTGGGTTTGATTATTCTGTGTTTTTGTTGTGTTCTAAGGCTTCTATTTGTATGATGGTGTCTATTAGGAAGAGAATTAAAACTGGTAAAAAGACACATGCTTGGATCTAATACTAATACCACAATTTGTAGTAATTATAACAGATTATATCATTAATATAGTAGTAATTTTACATAATCATGTTTACTTATTTTATGGGAAAAAGGAAGCACCCCAAAATTCCACACACACATGGAATGACTATCCATCAGCAAGTACCAATACCATAAAATCCTTGTCAATAAAGTATCCCCTCCCGGCCCTCCACGAGGCAGCAGCCCCCCTTTAACCACCCTCCCAGGGCCCCTCGGCGCTGATGGCGCCGAGATTGCTAGTAATATCCTTTTCCCCGAAAAGCCAGGGCAGAGGCTGTTGATGACGAAATCAGCGTGCTTCTTAGCCAACACTTTTGTGTATCCATTCAAAGCCGTTTTTTAGACATTTATAGGCCGCACCCATTCTCGGAATTTGCTCTCCTCCAATCTCCCCCTTTGAAGTCTTTGAGGAATTCTCGCACCACCGCATCTGGCCCCTTTTTCGGTCAGGCTCCACCTCACGCCAGCTTTTTCGCGCTCGTTTTTGCAAGAGGCGAAGATGGCCGAACATGGAGGGGGACATTGACGATAGTTGGTGAAGCAGATAGTTGGAGGAAGGGAAAGAAGGCTTCGTCACTCTCTTTACACCGTAGTAGTTTGTCTGCATGACCTCTTCTGGGGCCCCGTATGTCTGGGTCATAGTTCCTTTTTCTTTCAGCTGAGCGGGTTTTTTGTTGAGTTTATTAAACTCAATTGCTTCAAGATTAAGA
Organism: Salvia hispanica; assembly: GCF_023119035.1. Lineage (NCBI taxonomy): Eukaryota > Viridiplantae > Streptophyta > Magnoliopsida > Lamiales > Lamiaceae > Salvia > Salvia hispanica. The sequence continues at coordinate 46,600,427 of NC_062965.1, forward strand.
AAAAAGACGGAAAGGGGCATCACCACCTCGAATAGTGGTGAAAATTTTGTGATTTCTCAGGGCTAAAAAAGATGCTTACAAGTCTCTACGTCATATAGTGGAAGAATAGTTATTTGTTCATGGTCAAAATGAAGCCACAAATCCAATATGAATAGGCGGTGGAATTTATTTTAACCATGTGAGGGGCCTTTCTAATTAAGCAAATTTTATGACACGTAGGGGGGGATGTGTATACTAGGAAAAGCTAGTTTATCAAATTCCAAAAATCTATAAATAGGGGAGTTATAGTTCATTGTATCATAAGAATCAATCAAGAAAGAAAACGTGAGTGAGTTGGAGAGAAAAGACCCGGTAGCTCAAGTAAAAAAAGAGGGGGCTTTGTAGTGCTGAAGCATTTTGATTGTATTTTGTAATCCTTTTGTGAAAATCTATAAATACTTATCCTCCATAAATCATCTTTTTTAAAAAGTGTTCCTATATTTTGTGTTTTCAAATACTCCAAAAAATGGGTTTTAAAACCCCTTTCCACCCTACCTTGGCGGAACGTTAAATGGTCCCCCCCAAATTTCCCCCAAATTGGAGAAACACAATTAGGGAAAATTTGGGAGTATTCATATGCGAGTCTTGTTGCAATCACAAGGAGGGGGATATTGTTCAAGACGGCTACAAAAACCCCGCCTCCCGAACCCGGGAAGATCCCCCGACGAAAAACCGGGAAAAACGCCCTCGGGGGCTTTTTAGGAAAGAGACAAGAAGGCGTTATTCAATATCTATCAAGGTATTGATGAAACCACTTTCAGAAAGTAAGTGCCCCCCCACGTAAAAACAAGCCGGGAGTTTTGGGAAAATGCTTTCCCCGGCTTTGAAAAAGGCGAACAAAAATTTTTTTGGCCGGACCCCACGTGGGAGTTGGGAAAGTTTGGCCATGCGGAAGCGGAGAGCATTTCGGACTACTTCACAAGAACATTAGTTATTGTGAATCAAATAAAAAGGGAAAGGGGAGCATTGAAGATGTTCGCGTTTTGAAAAATTCTTGCCTGACGGGGGAAATTTTGAGCACGTCGTTCCGCTATCGAAGAATAAAAAGATCTCAACACCGCCATCGCCCTTGGGAAAAAGTATTTGGGAAGTCCACGACAACGATGAAAAAAAAGACCACCCATCACTTGAGCATATGCTACAACCCGAAGATGTCAATCCAAAAAAATCGGGCCGGGGGACACCCGTGGTGGATAAAACCGGGGCCGGGGTCGAGGTTATTGTGGTCGAGGGGGGGCCCCTTGCCAAAATTACCGGATGAGGGAAAGGACGTGGACAAAATTCATACCCAAGGAGGACGAGGTCAAACAAAACAAGGGGGGAAAGGCGGAAATTTCCCCCTTTTTAAAAGGGGAGGCCGAAATTCTTAGGGGAAAAACGGACGGGGAAAGGGAGGTCGGATAGAGGCGGTTATTCTCAACCCTACAATCAACAAGGGTTTGATAAAGCAAATGTCAAAAGGCTATACTTGCCCGGTTGGGGCCTTTGGGATGGGTGTCCAAAGCCAAAAATACCAAGCCCCAATCAACAAGTCAATTATGCCGATGGTGGAGTTTTATAATAAACGGGTTAACTTCAACCTTTTTTTATTCAAAAAGGGACTTGAAGGTGCCCCGGGCGCATGTGGTACTTGGCCGGGACCCAAATCACATGTGCGGGAATAAAGAACTTTTAAAACCCAAAAAAGAGACATCTTATGGAGACGTGACCTTTGGAGATTCCTAAAAGTTCCCGTTCAAGGAAAAGGTAACACCCCGATTTTTAAGAATGGAAATCATGGTTTTTTATGACGCCTATTAGGCCTCCCCCGTGAAAAGTAATATTTTGAGTCTTGGTCAATTTTTGGGAAAAAAGGATTTGATTTTAAAGATCGGGAATTCTCGCCTTTTATCAAGATGCTCGGGGGTAATTTGGTTTTTTGGTGAAGATGTCCAAAAATAGATTATTTGAGAATATGAAACATGATCGTTGAAGTGCATGAATTCCATTGTTAAAGATGAAAACGTGGTTAGGCATTTGCTCTTGGGCATCTAAATTTTTGGGGGTTTAAAAAACTTCTTTCCCAAAGAAATGGTGAAAAAGGGTTTTCCCATATATTGATCATCCCCCAAAAAGTTTTGGGAAAGGGTTTCATACTTGGGAAACATCATAGGCCAAGTTTCTAAAGAAATGGAGGAGAATCAATGAATATTTTCTGAGGAATGGTTTTGAGAAGTGCGCATATGAACATGCTCTATACTTGAAGAAAGATGCTAAAGGTAACATATTGTTTGTTTGCCTATATGTTGATGATCTAATTTTTACTGGAAATTGTGAAGCAATGTTTCATAAATTCAAGAAGAGCATGATCAAGGAGTTCGAGATGACGGATATTGGCTTGATGGCACATTTTCTGGGAATTGAGGTAGTGCAAAAGGAAGATGGGATATTTATCTCTCAAAGTTCATTTGCAAAACAAATCTTGGAGAAGTTCAAAATGGAGTCTTGCAATCCCGTTAATACTCCCGTGGAGATTGGTCAAGAATTGAGGAAGCATGATGGTGAAGCAGAGGTAGATCCAACTTACTTCAAAAGCCTGGTTGGAAGTCTACGATATCTAACGTGCACTAGGCCCGATATTCTCTATGGAGTTGGACTAATTAGCAGGTACATGGAAACGCCGTCACAGTCTCATTTGAATGCAGCCAAGAGGATTTTGCGCTATATTAAAGGTACGCTGAATGAAGGTATGCTCTATCCCTCTAATCAAGATGTTAAGCTTATTGGTTATTCGGATAGCGATTGGGGAAGAGACTTAGATGAAAGAAAAAGCACTACCGGCTACTGTTTTTATATTGGAGATGCTGCCTTCACTTGGTTGTCCAAGAAGCAAGCTATAGTAACACTCTCAACCTGTGAAGCTGAGTATGTTGCAGCAAGTTCAACGGTGTGCCATTGCATTTGGTTGAGAAATTTACTAAGTTTTCTGGGATTCGCGCAACAAGGCCCGACGGAGATACGTGTTGATAATAAATCTGCAATAGCACTTGCAAAGAATCCGGTGTTCCACGAAAGAAGTAAGCATATCGATACTCGTTATCATTTCATTCGGGAGCACGTGAACCAAAATGATGTGGAGTTAGTATACTGCAAGTCACAGGATCAAATTGCAGACATATTTACAAAGCCACTAAAGCAGGATGTGTTTAGAAGATTGAAATTTATGCTCGGCATGAAGACATTGAAGAATTGAGCTTAAGGGAGGATGTTGAGTTTATTAAACTCAATTGCTTCAAGATTAAGAAAAATGACGAAGCTGCTGCATCACCACCTCGTAATAGTGGTGAAAATTTTGTGATTTCTCATGGCTAAAAAGATGCTTACAAGTCCTCTACGTCATATAGTGGAAGAATAGTTATTTGTTCATGGTCAAAATGAAGCCACAAATCCAATATGTAATAGGCGGTGGAATTTATGGTTAACATGTGATGGCCTTTCTAATTAAGCTAATCATGACACGTAGTGGAGATGTGTATACTAGGTAGCTAGTTTATCAATCTCCAAAAATCTAT
>NC_062965.1:46604116-46642241 GCF_023119035.1 Salvia hispanica
CCAAATAGCCCGGCGACCCGAGTGGGTTGGCCCGAACCCGAACGGGTTAGCCCGATTGACATCCCTAATAATAATATATTCATTTCCTTAATTATAATAAGAATCATATGCGATTTGCTACTAATTGATTTTGTCAATTAATAGCTAATTAATCACATGATTAAGAAACGTCCCAATAATAATAAGTAATTTAGGGAAAATGTGTCTTGTACCAAGTTAATGTATTACATTCAAAATCTAATTCTATTTAGGATCCTATCACAAATCACACATATGAGACATAAAACTTACAAATGACACCATATAAACAAATTACTTGGGTAGACAAAAAGGTTACTCCCTCTTTCATTCATGAATAGGATTTCCGGTTCACTTTTACTATAAATGGTATATAGACATCACATTTCACAAACTCATTTCTCTCATATTTCATTCAAATTTGAATTATACTTATATTCTCTTAATTTTTTTACCCACTTTTTTTAATATTTCTTAAAATCCGGAAAGAAATGAAGCTCTTATTCACGAATCGAGGCAGTAACTCGATATGGTTTCATTGGGCTCCAAATTTTAGTCCAAATAAATACTTTTAAAGAGCTTAATTTATGGATCGGCCCACTTCATGGATTACGATATGTCAAACAATATAAATATCTGAGGGAAGAATTCAACACAACGAAAGCATAATCGGCATCAATCATGGTAAAATCATATAAACGTGATGAATAGGAAGGTCGTTTTTCACTACCTTATGAAATGAAGCAGTCAATTAATTGAATCTGCGAGAATATAGGGAATGAGTGGAGATTTGTTAACTGGACCGGACTAACCAAGCCCATTACAGATCAGGCTTAGTATAGTCAGCACAAGTCTGATCCATTATATATGATGGGCCTGACTTAGGCTGAGTCTGAATTTTATAAAACGAAACCCAGTCTAGCCCAATTCGCTTCAGTGATGGGCTGGCCTCATGCTGGCTCCGCCTCCATAATTTAATTGTTTATTTCAGTAGGTCCTTATACAATTTTTTCGTTTTAATTAGTCCTTGTACTTTTATATTCGGTATATTTCAATCCTTATTTAACGGAACCGTTAACTTTTCCGTTAAAAATAACACATCATATGTTAATTATTTAACATAACATAAATATAAATGAACTATTTGGCGCATCAAACAACAAATATTCCATTCCCTCCACCGCCGCAATCTCCTTGATCTTCTTCACCCCTCCTCCAACTCCACCTGGCACATCACCAGCAGCTCCTCCTCGAAATTACTCAAACACCTCTCGTCGATCCCGTAGTCCGACCCGCGCACGCCGTTGAGTGGGAACCGGCAGTACGACACGGCCTTCCGAGCCGATTTCGGGCTGTTGATCATCGGGAACATGATGCCCTGCGGGCCTAGATTTAGGGCGTCGGAGATTCCGCCGTGGCCATGCTCCTAGTCCACCACGGCGATGTCGTTGCCGGCGAGACCTGCGATTTCGGCGAGCGTAGGAGAGAAGGTGAGGAGGAAGATGCCGTACAGAGTCTCGCCGTTCTTGAGGCGGGATTTGAGGGATCGCGGTGGAGATACGGCGGGGACGGCGGTGGAGGTGGTGGAGGAGTGCGTCAGGTGTTTGTGATGAATGGTTAGGGTTTGTGGTAGGATTTTTTGCTGAAAATTTGGGAATGAGATTGAAGGAAAGTTGGAATTGGGGGTGCAATTAGCAATGGCGATGGATTTTCGGAGAGTGGAGAGTGAGGATGAGGAGATAGAGGAAGACGCCATTTTACTGGAAAGTGCAAACAGTGACTCATTGAGATGAATAGGCACAATCCGGAGTGGAGTATTAATTTATATTCATGTTATGTTTATATTTTCCAATTATAACGGAAAAGTTAACGGTTCCGTTAAATAAGGATTGAAATATACCAAATATAAAAGTACACGGACTAATTAAAACGAAAAAATTGTATAAGGACCTACTGAAATAAACAATTAAAGTACAAGGACCTAAGGATGTGTTTTGCCTTAATTTTATGGAGTTTCTAAGTTTTTTACACATGAATAGTGAGTTTCATTGTTTTATATTTCTTCCATCTCATCGTAGGTGATTGAATTTTCATTAGGAGATGTCCAATTGCAAGTGATTGATTTATTTTTAAAGTGTTAAAGAAGGAAAAAAGAAATTTGTTAGATGTTTAAAAATAGGAAGAGATAAATAAAGTAAGAGAGATAAATGGTTGTTGATTATTTAAAAGTAGGAGAGACAGAAAAGGAGGAGACAAGAGAGAAAAAAAACGTTGTTGGGTGTTTAAAAATATGAGATGAGTATTTTAATTATTTCATAAATAAAAAAGGAGTCATCTTAGTTAGGACGGACGGAAAAAGAAAGTTAGTCATCTTCAGTGGGACGAAGGAATACTTTATTCTCTCCACTAAACTTAATAAATATTCCCTTCGTCCCTTAAATTTTGTCACATTTTGACCTAACACGGATTTTAAGAAATGTAAAAGAAAGTGGGTTGAAAAAATTAGTAGAATGAATGTGAGTCCTACTTTTAAATATTAGTTTTACTATAAAATGTGAGTGAGAATGAGTTAGTAGAATGTGGTCCACTACAAATTATGGTAAAAAGTGAAATGTGACAAATTTTGTAGGACGGGCAGAAATGGAAAAATATGAGAAATTTTCAGAGTAGATCCACTTAGTAGACGCTACAGTTAGCTTCCCTTAAAACGACACTGTTAATTGAGAATGAAGGCTTTTCAAGGGTCTTAGGAGTTTTTTGGAGTTACGTGTTAGGATTGAGAACCCTAATATTGTAATCAACGTTTGTATAGCGTGAGCATAAGCTAGGTGACTCGTTCTATCAAAGCAATAACTGTGCTAGGGTATTGTAGTGTGGAATTTGTATAACCATAATTGTGAACGCACATCCCTAGAATTCCCCTTATCTCTATATTTTATCTATGTGATTTATTTGCAATTAGTTGTTATTTGCTATCTATTATTTTTTGTTTTCAAAAGTTTTCAAAATATTTCGATTTTACAATAGTAATTGAGTCTTAGTAGAAGATAGACAGTCTGTGTTTGTTTTCCCCGTGTTCGATATTTGGTACTGACCTTTAGCTATAATATATATACTCTATGTACTTGTAGGTTTATTTAGTGCTAAAAAAATAGTGCATCACTCGTACGTGGTTTATGGAGAATATGGTCGACATCATGTATACGTGCATAATCTTGCATAACATGATTGTCGCCAATGAAGGACCTGGGGCGGGAAATTGGTACGAACCTGAAACCTGGGAAGCTCTACCGCAAGTAGTCCGCCTCGCAGTGGAGTGCATCCGTCTTTGCAAGAGCGGCTGTGTGTTCGGGCAAGGACACGTGATTCTACCGCCCACGCCCAACTCCAGGAGGATCTAATGGAGCACATTTGGGCAAAATTTGGCAACTGGTAGACGCATATGATCGTCATTAGAGAACTCCTTCTACTTCTTTGAGTTTTGAGATTTTGAATTTAGAGAGAGTGAGCGTAAATTATGTATTTTTTAATTTTTTAAGGATTTTAATTATGTTTTATTTTATTTTTTTATGATTTTAAATTGTAATTTTATTTTATTTAATGAAGTGTGTTTTTATTAATTGAATTTGTTGGAAATAAAAATTAAAAATGAAATTGAATGAATAGTTAAGGGATGAGATTATTAAGAGATAGGAGGTATGCACGTGTTGTCCCTTAGTTAAGAGATGGGCTGAAAAGTACAGTGGAGCCCATAAATAATGAAGAGATGAGATGATTAAGAGACGGATAAGAGACAGAGATGCGGATGACCTAACTAACTACTCTATTCTTTGTCATTAAATATCTTATATTGTCATTTTAATTGTAAATGTTCCTATTTACATGTTTATTATTTTTAATAAATTCTATATTTCACTAGTTTATTCTATTTATATTTTACTATCAAACTATTATTACCTCGTCCATTAAAAATAACTTGGTGACATGAGTTTTCAGTATTGTTAGTAAAAAATGAGATCGAACTCGTTAAAAAGAAAAATTATATTTATATAAAATAGATAAATACAAATTTTATTTGATGGCCAAAATGAATAAAAAGATAATTATTTTTATGAATGTAGCTAGTATATAAAAAAAAGATGTATTTCTTAATTTTTTTATTTATATTTCTTAAAATTTGTGGAGAGGTAAAGTGATGGGAGTATTTAGTTTGCAACGAGAGCGTAGTTCCTTCTGTGTGCTGTATGATCAATGATGGATTGGTGTCTATTGGGAAGAGAAAGCTGGTAAATAAGACACGTGCTTGGATCTAATACTAATACCACGATTATGTAGTAATTATAACAGAAATTATAACATTAATATAGTACTCCCTTCGTCCGCGAATAAGAGTCTCGGTTGGCTATTTTCATCCGTCCGCCATTAGGAGTCCCGGTTAGACATTTTATCTTGGGAGTATAAAAAATGACCTAACTTTTCCCTTAATTTAGAAGCTGCAATTAATTTTAATCCACTTTTATTGCAAATAATAATATAAATGAGTCCCACATTTTACTATCACACACTTAAATTATTACACTCAAATTTTTTTTAAAGCCCACACCTAACTCAACTGGGACTCCTATTCGCGGACGGAGGGAGTAATTCTTGAGCATATCATGCTACTTATTTTATAGGAAAAGGCATACGCAACCATAACTATAGTGGTGATTGCAAGAATTCCACACATACATACAATGACTATCCATCAAGTAGCAATACCATACAAATCCTTGTCAATAAAGTATCCACCCGTCGGCCCTCCACGAGGCAGCAGCGCCACCTTAACCACCCTCCCACCGGCCTCCTCGGCGCTAATGGCACCGAGACTGCTAGTAATATCCGTTCTCGCAAAGCCAGGACAGAGGCTGTTGATGACGAAATCAGCGTGCTTCTTAGCCAACACTTTTGTGTGCGCATTCAAAGCCGCTTTAGACACTTTATAGGCCGCACCATGACTCGGCCACTTGCTCTCCTCCAATCTCCCCTCTTTGAAGTCGCTGAGGAACTCTCGAACCACCGCATCCACGCCCTCTTCGGTCAGGCCCGCCTCGTTGCTCAGCATAGCTTTTGCACGCTCGTTCCTCAAGAGACGAAGGTGGCCTAAGATGGAGGAAACATTGACGATAGTCGGTGAATCAGATAGTTGGAGGAGAGGAATGAGGGCTTCTGTCACTCTCTTTACACCGTAGTAGTTTGTGTTTATGCACTTTTCTCCAGCCTCGTATGTCTGGATCATAGTTCCTTTCGCTTTCAGGTGCAGCGGCGTCTCAACCTCTGAGCTAGTAAAGACTGTAGCAGCATTTGCTTGTACTAGCTCTTGAAGAATAGAAACATCTCCCTCCAATTCTGCTCCTAGTATTCCTGCATTGTTCACCTTCACAACAATTGCTTTGATAAGTTAGCCTAATGGTGGGAAGTTGAAGATGAGATATGTATTGATACCAGAATGTCAAGCCTCCCATATTTTGTGGTAAGGAATTGGGCAGCAACAGCGATGCTTGCAGAGTCGGCAACATTGAGTTGAAGAAAATCGACATGATGAGAGAGGCCAGAGTGGTTAAGGGTTTCCACTGCTTCAAGGCCTCTCTTCTCATCCCTTGAAGTTAATATCACCTTAATTCCTTTGGAAGCTAACTGCTTACAGATCTCCAATCCGATTCCTTTGTTCCCACCTGTGACTAATGCATACCTCACACCTGCATCCGCCATTGATAGTGAGGTTAGTTAGTAATTCGATCTGATTAATATTGCTTTTGCTTTGTGGCTCTGATAAGATTTCCGAAACAAGAATACTTACTATATATGTAGCAAAAGGAAACGTGGGTGAGGCAATAATACAACACAATAGTCAAATTAAAGATAAGGGCAGCCTATTCATATCTTACAAAAAGTCATAATTTTAGACTGAACCTATATCTGTGTAATTATAGCCATGTGAATAATTCCTTCAGTAATGATAGCCATTTTTAGATTTCATCATCATATGTTGCTAAAGGAAGGTGGGTGAGGCAATAATGTGTATCTGAATACAACAGTCAAAAAGATAAGGCGAGCCCATGCTGTGAAACATGGTGATCTGATAAAGTACATGTGCATGAAACATGAAGAATGCAGTGATGAAAGCCGAAGCAATGAGGAATGTGTGTGTGAGCTGAGTCAGCATCTAGTCAGCTGAATGACTCAGCATCTAGTCAGCAATTAGATGAGATCGAGGAGTTAGTCATAGATTAGTCAAGCATAGAGCTTGTGGATCTTAGCAAAAAAAAAAAAAGTGTATAGCAGGTTTCGATATAAATAGCTAGCTTCCTGTATTCTGCAGTTTAATGAAGCTATTATCAATAAAGATCTTTTTCTTCTCCTTAATATTTGTAGTTGGATCGTATGAATCCTCTTTTAAGTTTTTCTACACATACATAGCTCACAAAAACACATAAGAACATCCATTAAAATCAGGCGAGTAAATTGGTTGAGGAGGTATCCTATAGGTTATACCAACGATAGATATTGCAAAAATTGTTGTAGTAACGTAAATAAAAATATAAAAATATTAATCATACTTTTATTATAGAGAAAAACAAAACTTTTAATTCTCAAATTTTGTTTATAATATAATTTGGGGCTCTTATTTTTTTAAAAATATGTCCCACGACTCTGAATTTTCAATCAATATTAACGGAAGAATTTTTGCACTTTTTTGGGACCAAAATATCATTTCAACCCCAAGGGTTATTTTTCTCTTAAAATTGTAGAAATGGAATCGAAATAGAAATACGGCTGTGTTTGGTATATGAAATTGGAGGTGTGGAATTAGAATTGGAGCCTTCAATTCCAAATCTAGTGTTTGATATCATAAAAATTTTTGGATTTAGAATTGAATTACAATTCCAAATCCTCCAATTCCACAATTTGAATTTCATATCAAAAGTAGTAGAATTCCAAATATTTTTATTAAATTACACACACAATGTATAATTCTTACACACATGCACACACACATTCACACACATACACACACAACACACTCACATTCAATTTTTTAAATTCAATTCCATATTAATTATTTCATTTTGCCAAACAAAGGATTTGGAACTGAATTCCAATTCAATTCCTTCCAATTCCAATTCAATTCCAATTCCGTATACCAAACGGACCCTACATCTCATTCCCCCCATTCTGTTCTATCATTTCAAATAAGGACCCTAGAGTATACAGATGTTTTTTAGAAAGTGGAATGGAGTGAAAGAATGGAGTTGAAACAAGCTTGGAGACATCTTCTACACTGCTGCTAAGACACCCGATCAGGTGTTGCAACCGGCTGCCCAATCGAAGCGCTATCCCATAAAGCATTGGAGATATAGTGGCAAATCGGCCGGTCAAACTACATTTCGATTCTATTTACAACACTAAATAGAGTAATTAAAATCTTTATACATAAAATGTCTAACATTTTAGGTGTCAAACTATATTATCCATGGATCAAGAGGTAGAAAGAAATGCAAGATATTATAAACATTGCATTGAGATTGAGCACAAACGGTTGATTACATTTTGCTGTGTTATTACAAAAAGAGGATTAAACGCAATAATACATACTATATCCTACAACTTATTTTGGTAAGTTGATTTGTAGCTTCGGTTTCGTACTTGATCATTGCTGATAATGAACTTTGTTTTCCTCTAACTTCTAACATAAACACACCATGCATCCAAACGTAGAAAAATCCAATAAAAGAAGCGATGAAATACAGAACCGGTTGTAAGCAATTCCTGCCGCCGTGGTTTTGGCTTCCAGTACAAGTACCACTGTAGCACATCGAAAAAGCACCCTCCGAATATAACAATTAGAAACATCGTATAGAATATTATTACAAAACTCCAACTATTGATCTCGAGTGATTTTCCGTTACTAGTGATCAACATTTTCGATGCTTCGAGACTCATTGTGACAGCAATCAGTGACACAAACGCAGAAGACCAGACAAAAAACGTGAAAAAACGGTTAATCATGGCCCATCCACTGACAATGAGGAAAATTGTGACGATGGATGAAAAGAATGCTAAGGTGTTAGCTGATATCAAAGTTTCAAAATCTTTGGGATGATTATATGCTAATATGGCATCACCAGCCTTATGTGCTGATGTGTCATCCTGCCACCTTCCACCTGGTGGGTTGACGGTCGTCTGGAATGCAACTGTTGCTATCAGCACTGCCACCGCCATCGTCGTTTTTGTCAATTTGGAAGGTACCATAAAACTGATCAATGATTCTCAGCTTCTAGTTGTGCCAGGAGGGCTCTCGTCTAAGATATCTAACGGTGTTTTACCCATAGAATTATGAGTTCTCTTCTCTATTTTCTTGTTTTCCACCAAATATTTTGTAGTCTGTGATTTTGATAAAATAATTAATACCATCATCAATTGTATAAGAAAACACGGTGTACAATGTGGGTATGCGTGCATACAATAAAATGATAGACATGGAAGAGATGTTACCTCAAGTTGATTGCACCTCACAGCCAAATGCAATATTGTCTCCCCATTCTCATCAGTTGCATACACAAACTCTCCCAATTTAATGCTGCAAGTTGACCGTGTTTCACGCATAAGTGCAGCACAGTCCCTCCGGTGCGCAGCCTCTCCATAGCAGGGAAAGGGCTCACTTGAAGAAAATATACTAATACCTCAACACGCCCTTTCATGGCTGCAACATGAAGCGGGTTCATATCATGACTGTCTCGCCAAAAGCAAGTCTCGGGGGCGCCTACTGGTAACAACTTTTGGCAGATCTCGACGTGCCCTTCTGCTGCTGCAATGTGTAGTGGTGACGATTTTTGGGAGTCTAATTGTAACAGCCCGCCCTTCTAGGGTACAATAAATGCGGCGACTGCTACCAAAACGGACTTAAAAGAATTTAACGTAGGCTAGGGTTTCAAAAGAGTTTTGACCAAAGTATTTAAAGGGACTATTAGAGCAATAAATCAACATCTTAACCTAGAAACTTTAATAAGTAAAAGAAAGGTACCATAAATTACGATAAAAAATCTCAAGAGTTTGACATAGTTTCCAAGAAATACCACAAGAAGTCTAAAGCCTCTAAACCGAAAGGAAAAGTGCAAAATATCCAGATAATGTTAAAGTGTTTCAAAGAAAATTGAGCGGAAAACGGCCAAGAGAAAGTGAAGCTATGTATGAAGACACAACTACGCTTGAAGTTCAAAACATCCATTTTAATTAGTTAACATGCTCAACACCCGCCACCGCTCGTCGTCGTTCAACCTGCACATAAGGAAAACACATGAAGGGCTGAGTATTTTGAAATACTCGGTGAACTCGTTGCCAAATCATTTTATAAGTTATGCCACCCTTACCATAGTGAACTCGAGTTTTAAGCAGTTATAAGAGAATATCACGAGTATCACAAAAATTATTTCCATAGACTGGCCAGTCAAGCTGATGCGTATTTTAGAGTACCTAATTCAGTGCACACAGGATATCAAGTTTAATTAATTAACTCTAATAATACTACGATACTGCAAGATTACAGCGTCGTAGTAGTATTTCAAGTGTCGATCCACAGGGAGGTAAAGATTGTTTACACTTAAGAACATATAAAAGCATACAATGATTTGATTTTTTTTTATTTCTGAAAGTTAATGACAAGTAAAACTACAAGTTAACAAACGAAAGAGACTATTCAAATGAGAAAATATGCCACTCGAAGTTACTCACTTGGCTTGTATTGTTCTACACCTTTATCAACGAAACATATGAAGGGATTAAAACATCAACCTAATCACATACACTGAACATGTACACAATGAGTAGTTCACAATTAGCTGAACACATAACCTATGAACCAATCTTCAATGTCTATAAACTCTTGCGGAAGCGCTAGAGAAATAAACATCTACTATAATCACCTACTTAATCCACTATCAAATTATCCTCTGAACAATTCTAATTCGATAGCATACCAACAATCAATCATTCCTAAACTACGTTAAAGAGACAATAGCAAAGGAAAGAACAACACTACATTATTAGCCAAAAACATAGTGTATAAACATTAAGCACATTGTTAGTAACAAACACATGAGTTCAAAGGTGTAGAAACATCCATACAAAGCCTAGATTACAACTTGGAGCAACATAGAGAGTTTAGCCTAAACACATGGTGGAATTTGCAACAAAATCCATAGGAAACATGCTCTCGTTGAGTGGAATTGGGATTTGGAGATGGATCGTCGGAATGTTGGCCGGAATTTCTTCCTTTTCTTCTTCCTCCTCTCTTTCTCTCTTTTCCTCTCCCTTTTCTCGTGTCTGAATATGTCTGAATATCTTCCAAAACCGCCCCGGAAACCAATTTGAAACCTAAAATTCGGCAGTTTTTGAGAAAAACACCCGACCGGGCAAAATGGTGCCAACCCGGGCGTTTTTGATGCCAACCCGGGCGTTTCCACTGTCCCCGGGCGTTTTTAATGCTGAAAACGCCCGACCCGGGCGTTTTTGCCGGTTTTGACTGCTTCGCGCAACCTTCGTCAAATGGTCATAACTTCTTCATCCGAGCTCCGATTGAGGCGTGCAATATACCCACGCGAAGCTATTTTAAAGACGAAGATAATGGTGGTAAGATAAAAGGATTTGGATACCATCTTCATAGGCAACGAACAGTTTCAATCAGACCCTACTCCACATGTACATCTATCAACTAATATATAGTAATCAAACCTTAATGATCAATTGATAGATGATTTAAATATACAAAATAGGAGAAAACTTGGAGTATAATTAGTATCATTTGATTCACATCAAATACCCCCAAACTTATTTACTTGCTCGCCCTCGAACAAGATCACTCAAAGCATTATATTTCAAAGTTCAATTCACAAAGGTTTTTCATCACAAAGAATCATGTAAGGACATGAATGACAAAATCTAAACCCTCAACATTTCCAATCAAAATCTCCCACTCTCATGAACCATCACTCATCGACCTAGAACTTCAAGTCAAGGTGCACTTCAAAATAAGTCCAAACATTGATCCTACAACTCAAACCGTCGTCATTGACTCATCAAGCATTACTTATCACATAGACTCGCGGATGTTTCAATACTTCAAGGAGTAGGACTGGAGGGAGGTGTTTCAATACTTCAAGAGGTGGTAGAAGCAATTGCTGCGGCTGTCTTTGCTAACTCGAAGGCTGAGACGTCGTTGCAGCAGCTGAAAGCAAGTGGAACTATGATCCAGACCTATGAGGCTGCAGAAGAGTGCATGCAGACAAACTTCTACAGTATAAAGAGAGTGACAGAAGCCTTCATCCCTCTTCTCCAATTATCTACTTCACCAACTATTGTCAATGCCTCCTCCATAAGTGGCCACCTTAACCACTTGCGGAACAAGCGCGCAAAAGCTGTGTTGAGCAACGAGGCGGGCCTGACAGAAGAGAGCATTGATGAGGTGGTGCAAGAATTCCTCATTGATTTCAAAGAGGGGAGATTGGAAGAGAATAAGTGGCTGAGTCATGGTGCAGCGTATAAAGTCTCTAAAGCGGCTTTGAATGCGTACACAAAAGTGTTGGCTAAGAAGCACACTGATTTTATCATTAACAGCCTTTGCCCTGGCTTTGCAAGAACGGATTTAACTGACAATCTCGGCGCCATCAGCGCCGAGGAGGCTGCTCAGAGGGTGGTTAAGGTGGCGCTGATGCCTTGTGGAGGGCCGTCGGGGGCCTTCTTTTATGACAAGGATGTGTATGATGTTGCTACTTGATGGATAGTGCTGTGTGGAAGACTTGGCATCACCATTAATGGTAAATGATGCAAATGCCTTTTCCTATAAAATAAGTATCATATGTTAAAATATTAATGTTATAATTTCTGTTTATAAGTGTGGGCAGATCGATGGACACTACATAATCGTGTTATTAGTATTAGGGGTGGGTCGATACGATATATCGTCTCGAAAACGTTGTATCGTGTATCGTATCGAGAATATCGATATGAAAGAATTTCATATCGTTATCGTATCGAAAGTTTCGATATATCGAATTTTCGATATAAAAAAATTTCATATCGTTATCGTATCGATATTTCGATATATCGTACCGAAATTCGATATATCGTTAAATATTGATATATATCGAAAATTTTGATATATATCGATATATATCGAAAATATCGATATATCGAAAATTTTCGATATATATCGTATTTTCAATATAAAACGATATATCGCGATATAAGAAAATTCATATCGTTATCGTATCGAAAACTTACGATACGTATCGAAAATTACGATATATCGAAAATTCGATAATTTTTCGATATTTTTCAATACGATACGAACGATATATCATTTTTTCGGTATTTTTCCCCAGCCCTAATTAGTATTACTAGTATTAACACCTGTGTTATGCTAGTGACCCAATAAATACTCCAACAAATGTTTATTATGTGATATTGGTGGATTGCGAGCAGCAAGAAACGACCTTATGAGATATTAATTCACATTAGTTCACATGAAGTCATAAACGACCTGCATTCAGAAAATTAGTTCACATGAAGTCATAAATGCAATCTCAGAATCACCCCATTTTTCACTGTAGTGATCGTCACAATCCGGGCAAATTCACCTCCACGAGATCAGCCAGCAATTAGAGGTATTAATTCACATTAGTTCACATGAAGTCTTAAATGTAGCCTTAATTCTTGGTAGAGCTATTTATAAATATTTCAAAACTTTTTGAGAATTGTTGCTGCTGCAATGCATTTGATTGAACCATATTTGTCCAATAGATTTTGCCTTTTCATTCAGCAATAGTTTTTGTTTCTGATTTATTTATGATTTTTATTTTATTTTGCATACATGTAGTGATAATTGATAATTAGTCAATTAATTAATTAATCTCAGCCCATAGATAACTGAAAGATAGGGGTTTTTGCAAGCGTGTCGTTTGCACGTGTCCCTACCTATCCAACAAGATTTATAAGTTATCACTTTCCAAAATACTACTCCCTTTGTCCCATAATAGATGTCATACTTTCCTTTTTAATTTGTCCCATAAAAGATATCACATTTCCTTTTTTGAACATAACCAACACTAGAACTAAACAACAAGCTAAAACCGGAAATCAAACAAGAGCTAAACTTAACGCGCATTAAATAAACAAACGCTTAGAGAAATTATACTTGAAATTAGCTTTTTAAACAAGAACTGCAACAATAGCTAAAAATGAGATTGGTGCAAAAGAACTCCAAAAGTTAAGAACAAGCAATTAGAGCAAATAAATACTACTACTAAATCACTACTACTTCAACCTATGATGAACAAAGAGCTTGGCAGCCTAGTTTAGAATCTCTCTTCTTTACCATCTCATTTACCTCTTCCTTTGGAGATGTTTTTAGAAGCAAAAAAAAACCAATATATTCCAATAATACACACGTGTCACAAAAATGAACGAACTAATAAAAAATAATGATATCCAAGTTTCTTAATTAAATTCCAGAATTGATTATTAATAATAATCAATATTAACTTTCACTGGGATTCCTTCCTACTGTAAGTGATTGATTTTCTTTACATGTAATTTAAGAAAATAATAATAATAATAATAATAATAATAATAATAATAATAATAGTATTAACTTTCTATCCTTCCTGCGGTAAGTGATTAACTTTTCCTCCTTCCTGCCATAAGTGATTGATTTTTTTATACGTAATTTAAGAAAATTATATTCCCTCCGTCCTTGAAATTTTTTCACATTTTTCCATTCTCGTCCGTGCTATAAAATTTGTCACATTTTACTTTTTACCATATTTGGTAGTGGACCCCACATTCTACTAACTCATTGTCACTCACATTTTATTGTAAAACTAATATTTAAAAGTAGGACTCACATTCTACTAACTTTTTCAACTCACTTTCTTTTACATTTCTTAAAATCCGTGTCAAGTCAAAATGTGACAAAATTTAAGGGACGGAGGGAGTATTTATTAAGTTTAGTGGAGGGAATAAAGTATTCCTCCGTCCCAATGAAGATGGTTCACTTTTTTTTTTTACTCATTTTTTATTTATGAAATAATTAAAAACCCAACAACTATTTCTTTCTCTCCTACTTTTTGCATGTCTCCTACTTTTAAACAATCAATGACCATTTATCTCTCTTACTTTATTTACATCTTCCTACTTTTAAACATCTAACAACTTTCTTTTTCCTTTCTTTAACACTTTAAATATAAATCAATCACTTGCAATTGGACATCGGAAATTCAATCACATACAGCAAGATGGAAGAAGTATAAAACAATGAAACTCAGTATTCATGAGTAAAAATCTTAGACACTCCATAAAATTAAAATGAAATTATGGAGGCGGAGCCAGCATGGGCCCAGCCCATCATGAAGCGAATTGAGCTAGACTGGGTTTCATTTTATAAATTCGGACTCAGCCTAAGTCAGGCCCATCATATATAATGGGCTAGACTTGGGCTGACTATACAAACCTGATCTGTACTGGGCTGGGTTAGCCCGGTCCAGTTAACAAATCTCCACTCATTCTCTATCATACGCAAGAATCGCTTTCACTGACCAATGTCTCTACTCCCTATAATATCATCGCAGATTCGTTTAATTGACTCCTTCATTTCATAAGAGCATCCGCAATGGTGCTTAGGCCAGCCATAGGCCAGCCATCTGCCACGTCAGCAACACTAAAAAAACCACCTGCCACGTCAGATTTAGGCCAGCCATAGGCCAGCCGCAATAAAAACAATTCAAAATATACTACATTTACGGAATTAAAATTACGATTAAAATACGGAATTAAATTTACGACACATATACGGGAAAATTCATTAATTGCATTTAAAAAAGTTACATAGATAAAAAAAAAATTACATGCATAATAAAGAAAAAAAACTATCGCCGTGCAATCCTCCGTGCCCACAACTCTTCAATTATATCCTTTTGGAGTTGAATATGAGCATCCACTTGGCGCATGCTTGGCAAATTCCTTGAGTCGGCCGGCTTCATCGAGGGGTACCCCACGTCGTACACTAGGGGTGGCCGTTCCATGGCTTGGACCGGCTTCATCGTCACTGACCCAACTAGTCAGTTGTACGCCTTCGTCTTCGACGATCATGTTATGCAGGATAATGCAGGCGTACATTATCTCGGAAACGCATCCGACATCCCACAAACGCGTTGGGCCCTTGATTGCCGCCCATCGAGACTGGAGCACACCAAATGCGCGCTCCACGTCCTTGCGCGCCGACTCCTGTCGTTGCGCAAAGTAGGCCTTCTTTTCATCACTTGTTTGTCGGATCGTCTTCACAAAGACCGGCCACCGAGGGTATATCCCATCCGCCAAGTAGTAGCCCATATCATGCCGGTTGCCGTTGGCCACGAATGAGACGGCTGGACCGACGCCCGGCACTTCTCGTTGAAGAGGGGAGACGAGTTCAGGACGTTGAGGTCGTTGTTCGACCCGGCTACCCCAAAATACGCATGCCAGATCCACAGCCGGTAATCAGCTACGGCCTCGAGGATTATTGTGGGGTTCTTTGACTTGTAGCCGGTCGTGTAGGCCCCCTTCCAGGCAGTCGGACAGTTCTTCCACTCCCAATGCATACAGTCTATGCTGCCTAACATCCCGGGGAACCCATGCTTCTCCCCGTGCATCTGCATCAAATTCCGACAATCTTCGGGAGTAGGGCTTCGAAGGTACTGCTCACCGAAAATGCTGATCACGCCCCCACAGAACTCCTTCAGACATTTCGGGCCGACGTCTCACCGATGTGGAGGTACTCATCCCACATGTCTGCCGCGCCTCCGTAGGCCAACTGCCCGATTGCCGCCGTGCACTTTTGGATAGGGGTGTGGCCGGGTCTGCCAGCCGCATCGTGCCTGAAGCGGAAACACATATATTGACGCTCCAATGCCCTAACGATGCGCATAAACAACTCCCTGCGCATTCTGAAACGCCGCCGGAACATGTTGGCGGGAAACCGCGGGTTCTCTGAAAAGTAGTCGTCGTACAGCCGCTGATGTGCAGCGGCGTGATCCCGATCAATCACTGCTCGGTGGTGGACAACTCGTGGAGGGCGAGGTATCGCCTGCTGTTCCACCATACGCATGTACCGCTCCATCCCGCGGTTCATGTAGGCCTCCATAGCCTCGTTCATCCTCCGTTCGTACTCCTCAGGATCCCCACCACTACCGCTACCGCTACCACCTGCGTGATCTATCGCTCGATGATGCTCTTGAACAGAAAGTTAGAGAGAGAGAAAACTCGTTAAAACAAGTGGTGCAAATGAAAATAAAACGAAAATCGCATTTATATATGATTTTAATAAAAAAAAAATCGAAAATCGGCGCTGGCCGATCGGGCCTCCACAATGGCGGCTAGCCGATCGGCCAGCGTTTCGGCCAGCGACGAGCGATCGGCGAGCCCACGCCGATCCGCTCGCCGATTTTGCGCTGGCCGGCTGCAATGGTTCGGCTAGCCGATCGGCCAGCGCGACGAATCGGCTAGCCGGTCGCTAGCCGACCATTGCGGATGCTCTAAGGTAGTAAAAAACGACCTTCCTATTCATCACGTTTATATGATTTTACCATGATTGATGCCGATTATGCTTTCATTGTGTTGAATTCTTCCCTCATATATGATA
Organism: Salvia hispanica; assembly: GCF_023119035.1. NCBI lineage: Eukaryota > Viridiplantae > Streptophyta > Magnoliopsida > Lamiales > Lamiaceae > Salvia > Salvia hispanica. The sequence goes on from NC_062965.1 coordinate 46,620,846, forward strand.
TTGTTTGACATATCGTAATCCATGAAGCGGGCCGATCCATAAATTAAGCTCTTTAAAAGTGTTTATTTGGAGTAAAATTTCGTGTCCAATGTAAACCATACAGAATTACTCCCTCGGTTCGCAAGTAGTAGTTTCATTTATTTTCAACACAAATTTTAATAAATATTAAAAAAGGTGGGTGAAAAATTAAGAGAATATGAGTCTCATTTAAATTTAAATGAAATGTGAATGAAATGTAAGGTCTATATACCATTTATAGTAAAAGTGAACCGAGAATCCTATTCATGAACGGAATAAAATGGAATAATGAAACTCCTATTCGCGAACAGAGGGCGTACCTTTTAGTTTACCCAACTAATTTATATATATGGTGACATTAATTTTTATGCATTTTATCTGTATTTCACCTCCCGCTAGGCTAACGAGTTGACTTGACATCATAAGAGGAGTAGAGTTGGTAGAGTTGCCTAGTACATAGTACTTATATTGTTTGTCCGATTAGTTAATGTCCTACTTTGTCACACACGTCACAAGACTAATATTTTTTGACATAGTTGCCTGCATTGTTCACCTACATAGTACTTATATTGCTTTCAAAATGAATATGAAGATATATGTTGTTTATTGTTAATGATACCAAAATGTCAAGCCTCCCATATTTTGTGGTGAGGAATTGGGCAGCAGCAGCGATGCTTGCAGAATCGACAACATTGAGTTGATGAAAAACCACATAATCAGAGAGGCCAGAGTCCTTGAGGGATTGCACTGCTTCAAGGCCTCTCTTCTCATCCCTTGAAGTTAATATCACTGTAATTCCTTTGGAAGCTAACTGCTTACAGACCTCGAATCCGATTCCTTTGTTCCCACCGGTAACTAATGCATACCTAGTTGCTGCCTCCGCCATTGATAGTGAAACTGTTTAGTTCGGTGATATTTTGTTTTTTGCTATGTGGATCTGATGAGATTTCATCAACATATATAGCAAAAGGAAATTGGTGAGGCATTTGCATAGCTGACTACATCCAAGAGATTAGGCATAGCTCACAAAGACTCATAAGTATGGTGGGGACCTATATTGTCTAGTGACCTATAATAATAGAGTAAACTATATCTTGTTATTAACATTGAACAGAGTCCCTGAAAAAAAAAATATTGGATTAAAAAAAATAGCAAAATATCATAAATTAAAAGCAGTACCAAAACATATTTAATTTAATAAAAAATGTTACTCCCTCAATGGATAAAAATATAGACATTTGGGATGACAAGAAAATTATTGATAATTGGTAAAGTAAGAGAAAGTTAGAAAAAAAGATTATATTATTTATAGACGCTACTGCCAAATGCCCCTACTATAAATCTACAATGGTGATGCTAAGTCATCCACACATATACGCAACGACTATCAATCAAGTTATTGCATACACATCATAAAAGTAGGCCCCCGATCGACTGTCATTCCACTGCATTCATACTTCCACAAATTAGCAAGTCATATATTGAAGTTATTGCATGTGTTGAACTTTGAATCACAACCATAATAACATTCGTTTCCAAACAAAATTCCCAAAAAGTCGAATCGCGAACGAATCACAACATGTTACTTATTGTGCTTAATACTTGTATACTTGTACTCCTATTTGATTTTCTTTCCTATATTTACATCACGATTTATCATTTAATAAACAATTTCTATGCTGATAATAGATTATTATAATAATTTAAAATTTTCAATCGATGTGATTAGCTAGGAAGCGAATGGAGGCTAACCAACTACTCTATCCTTAGTCATTAAATATACTAGTATCACCCACGCGTGTTACACGAAATATTTAATTTTCTCGTGGTAACTAAAATGAGAAACGATACAATTATATGCAATTTTAAAATAAATAAATACTCCTATCATAACATTTTGTTAGACAACTAAAAACAAAAAATTAAATAATTTTACAATAAAAATAATAAAAGCACATATGTTAATAAGATTATTTTTGGATTTATACTATTGAAGGAGCTATCATTATCCTAACAACATATATAGTTCATTACTAAAAGACTATCCATATGAAATAATTAACCTCAAAATTTATAATGTTCAAACTGTAAAAGTAAATAAATACTACTCCATGAAGTTGTTTCATATGAAATTTAACATGATAACAATAAATATAAATATATTGTTTCATGATAACAATAAATATAAATTTTGTTTCATATTTTGAAAAGCTTAAACTCACCGTAGTGTGAAGGTTTTGCATAATAATTTTGATAAATCATTGATAATTTAAGTTTTTATAATAAAGTTGTTTGAATTACATGTTAAACAAAATTTCATCTAGTTGTCATAAATTTAAAAGAATATCTTCCCTAAACTCTAAACTCTGAGGTCATTTAAAAAATTTTGTACTTTGAAATATAAAATAAACAATACTCATCTCAAATGTAAAAATAATATTTTACTCCATTTCGATTCTGCATCCAAAGTAAGGTGACAATCTGGTAGGTCGAACACACTGGAGCAGTTCCATGCATCCTACACGCAAATAAAAAAATTTAAAACATCTATTATATGTTCCATAATACACATAACTTTTACTAATGAAACTGGATGAATTTTTCTAAGAGAAAAACTATATATAAAGATTCTGAGCTTGAGAAATAAAACTCTAATTACCGCACGAAAGAATAAACATGCAACTAAACAATTTCATGTTGAAAAATATAAACTGCACAATTTGTAGGATCAACACAACAATCCCGTTTCCATTTCTCGATGGATTCATGATCCACGCGGCATCCTACTCCTTATGCCAACCGGGCCAGTCGTAATAGCCGCGATGCAAGTGCTGGCATGAAGGCCATCTTTCTGTGCTACCACTGCGTTCGAGTTCTTGACTTTACCACTGCGTTCGAGTTCTTAACTTTGTTGCGACAAGAATTTCAGCACCTGCACCAGCAAGACATTTTGCAATCATCCATCCAAACCATTATCAACCGCTATACCACTATTTATAGTAATTCAAGAGGTATAGAAACGACACCATGGCCATGTCCCATAATCCCATTACATTCATTTCTAACAATTAAACCCCTTAAATATTTGGATAACCGCATGAATTTAATCTATCAAATCGTGTACTACATTTAGGCCAATATTTGTAACTGTCCAACATTAAAAGAGTTAATCATGCTTTTACTCGTGAAACACTAAATGGGAATTTTTATTTCCTCTTCCTGCTATGCAATTATGATAATTTATTTCCTTAACATGAGTCAACATAATGCAAATACGATTATAAACTGACAAATTTTAAAAATATATAAAATTTAAATCAAAATGGCATTCTTGTAAATATCACCAAAACTTCCATTTTAGATAGATTATAGATTATATTGTCCTTTTTAATATCCATAATTAAATGTTCCTATTTACATTTTTATTATTTTTAATAAATTCAATATTTCACTAGTTTATTATACTTATATTTTACTATAAAACTATTATCACCCCTTCCATTAAAAATTACTTGGTGACATTGTTAGTAAAAAATGAAAACTCATTAAATAGAAAATTTATATTTATATAAAATAGATAAATACTAATTTTAGTTGATGGCCAAAAAGAATAAAAATATAATTATTTTTATGGGAATGTGATCAAATGAAAACTCTAAATATTGTACAAACTCAAAACTATGATCTGGACCATTGAAAAATGTCAACAGATCACAAAAAAGCATCAACAGGAAAATGTCAACCTGAATTTCAACAGTAGTCAATGATTGATGTTGTGTTAATATTGTGTTGATATTGTGTTGATACTGTGTTGACATTAAAATCTTGAAATTTTATATTGTGTTGATATTATATTGAAACTGTGTTGAAGCTGTGTTGAGGAGTTTTGAGTTTGTACAATATATAAGTTTGCATTTTATCATATTTTTATGAATGTAGATAGTATATAAAAATAAGATGTACTGTATTATGTTTCTATTTATATTTCTTAAAATTTGTGGAGTGATGGGAGTATTTAATTTGCAACGAGATAGTAGTTCTTTTTTAAGGATATTTAAACCACAAATCAATTGTGCGTTTCATTGTTTTACCGTCCGTTTTTATTATTAGTTATTATTAATAACAAATTTTGAATTTAAGAAATCGATAATTGTGTTTTTGTTGTTCTAAGGCTTCTGTGTGCTGTATGATCAACGATGGTGTCTATTGGGAAGAGAAAGCTGGTAAATACTATAATACCACGATTATGTAGTAATTATACCAGAAATTATAACATTAATATAGTAATTCTTGAGCATAATCATGCTACTGATTTTATAGGAAAAGGCATATGCAACCATAACTATAGGGCTAAATTCTATAAATGGGGTGTTCTGCAAAAATCGTTCCACCAATAGGTAGGTTTTTTTTTAATTTCTAGAAATGGGTGTTGCGCATTCTAAGAATGCGTATTTGAAATACGCCGCATTCTTAGAATGCGCAACTAAGCTGAATCGGCAATCAACAGAAAAGTCAAAATTAAAACTACTCAAATACGCATTCTTAGAATGCGTATTTCAAATACGCATTCAAAGAATGCGTATCTCACTTGAATTAAACCGGGCTTTCCAGAACAGTGAAACCCAAAGATTGTTTTTTTTACTCTTTCCAATTCCACCATTAATTTCATGTATGAAGTGAACTAGCTTGTTCTATTTGCTATTCAAATCTCAATTAAAGAATCAATTCACATATACTAAAAACAAAGCTTCATCATCAACTAACAATGCACAATAAAGACAATTACAAACTTAATCTCACAATGCACACATTCTTGTTTCAATTCTTCCAAAAAAAAAAATCAATTACAAAAGATTGCACAAACCCTAAGCAAAGGGGAAACAAGGGGATAGAGGCAGAGGTACGTATACATACCGTGGGGGGAGGGGGAGAGAGCGGCGGCGGTGGCGGCAGGTCGACGGGAGCGGCGGCGGCGGCGGCAGGTCGACGGGAGGAGCGACGGCGGCGGCGAAGAAGCAGCAGAAGGTTGTGTCTGTTGTGAGTTCTGTTCTGGCCGGTTTGCCCAATTTAATTCACGTGAGATACGCATTCTTAGAATGCGTATTTGAAATACGCATTCTAAGAATGCGTATTTGAGTAGTTTTAATTTTGACTTTTCTGTTGACTGCCGATTCAGCTTAGTTGCGCATTCTAAGAATACGTATTTGAAATACGGATTCTAATGCGTATTTCAAATACGCATTCTTAGAATGCGCAACACCCATTTCCAGAAATAAAAAAAAAACCTACCTATTGGTGGAACGATTTTTGCAGAACACCCCATTTATAGAATTTAGCCTAACTATACTGGTGATTGCAAGAATTCCACATACATCCAATGACTATCCATCAAGTAGTAATACCATACAAATCCTTGTCAATAAAGTAGCCCCCCGTCGGCCCTCCACGGGGCAGCAGCGCCAACTTAACCACCCTCCCACCAGCCTCCTCCGCGCTGATGGCGCCGAGATTGCTAGTAATATCCGTTCTGGAAAAGCCAGGGCAGAGGCTGTTGATGACGAAATCAGCGTGCTTCTTAGCCAACACTTTCGTGTATCCATTCAAAGCCGCTTTAGACACTTTATAGGCGGCACGTGACTCGGCCACTTGCTCTCTTCCAATCTCCCCTCTTTGAAGTCTTTGAGGAATTCTCGCACCACCCCATCCACGCTCTCTTCAGTCAGGCCCGCCTCGTTGCTCAGCACAGCTTTTGCACGCTCGTTCCTCAAGAGACGAAGGTGGCCTAAGATGGAGGAGACATTGACGATAGTTGGTGAATCAGATAGTTGGAGGAGAGGAATGAGGGCTTCTGTCACTCTCTTTACACCGTAGAAGTTTGTTTGTATGCACTTTTCTCCAGCCTCATATGTCTGGATCATAGTTCCTTTTGCTTTAAGCTGCAGCGGCGTCTCAACCTCTGAGTTAGCAAAGACTGTAGCAGCATTTGGTTCTACTAGCTCTTGAAATATTGAAATATCTCCTTCCAGTTCTACTCCTAGTATGCCTGCATTGTTCAGCTGCACAAAAATTGCTTTCAAGATAAACATAATATGCATTCAAAAAATAAGTTTATCCATGAATTTCTAACATGGTGACTGTAGGACAAATTTAACTGATCCAAGAGTATATCTGGATTGAAATCGAAAAAAAATGACGCCCCAAAGAATAGCTGGCTTTAGATTTGGATCAATGGTCCAACCGATAAAAAAAGTCCAATCTCTCCAAGGTTAACCTTGAAGGTTTAAGGAATGCATGGTAGTTTTCACGGTGCCAAGAGAAAACTAAAACCATATAAGTAAAATCTCATTGGCTACTCCTCCTATATATCACCGGTTGATTTTAGGATAAAATTGCATGGATTTCTAACGGTTCTCTATCCATCAATCCACAAAATAAAGTTATATAAAATCTCGAGCAATGAACATTTGATTTTGTGGTGAGGAATTGGACAGCAGCCGCGATGCTTGCAGAGTCGACAACATTGAGTTGAAGAAAATCCACATGATGAGAGAGGCCAGAGTGGTTGAGGATTTGCAGTGCTTCAAGGCCTCTCTTTTCATCCCTTGAAGTTAAAATCACCTTAATTCCTTTGGAAGCTAACTGCTTACAGATCTCCAAACCGATTCCTTTGTTCCCACCGGTGACTAATGCATACCTGACACCTGCATCTGCCATTGATAGTGAATTAATTAGTTCGATGAGATTTGCTTTTGCTTTGTGGCTGTGATCAGATTTCAGAAGCCTACTTACTAGTATATATGTGGCAAAAGGAAAAGTGGGTGAGGCAATAGTACAACACAATAGTCAAATTAATGATAAGGCCAGCCTATTCATATCTTACAAAAACTCATAATTTTAGACGGAACATATTACCTATATCTGTCTGATAGGGACATATAGTAGCAGTACTATGAAATTGTAGCCATGTGTATAATTTCAACCCCAAAGGTTATTTAGAATTGGAATTGAAATAGAAATACATCTCATTCCCCCATTCTGTTCTATAATTTCAAATAAGGAGTATATAGATGTTTTTTTAGTTCACTCATTTCAAAAATTGGATGATTTTCTTTAATGTATGCAATGTTACATAGAAATAAAGAGAATTATAGGTGAGTAAGCTTTACAATTTATCTCTTTAGTTGTTGTTTAATCATGTCTTTCATTATTTTGGGCTCTTGATGAGGCAGTTCCTTGTAGAGTTGTGAATTGAGTTGGATTGGCTCACCCCAACACAGATCAATATGGTCGGCCCATCAAAAACTCAGTCCAACTCTAATAGTGGACACGGTCTATCGACTTGAAGTCATCAACCGTATTACAATGACTTGAAATTCATATTGAATTTGTGAAATTGACTTAGGATTCAAAGATATTGTTACACCATGACGTACGATGGAATTTTGACTACCAGACATCGTTTAAAGGGCGGAATAGTCGTTTTGTTCTTTTTCTGACTTTATTTTTAATCTCTATAATTTCATTTTAGTTACTTTTGAGTTTTTTGGATTTTCAAAATATTTATAAATAGTGAGTTTTTATAATATTATTATTACTGTTGGAAAGAAATCATAGCATTAATATGATTTATTCTAATTGATCATTCTCCGAAAATAGAATAGGATCTCCTTGATTGTATTACCATATGTAAATTGGTATTTTGCCTATAAAAGGCTGTAGACTCTGTAATTCAAAGTGAGCAATAATATTACAACAATTTACAACAATTGATTCCCCAAATTCAATTCTTCATAGCGTCAGAGCAGGAGAAATTCCGGCTCAGAAATCTTTCATCATAGCCCCTGTTTTTTCATATCCAATTCTCGGCCAACAAAACTAAAACCAAACACAGTATCAATCCCAACCCTTATACACAAAGATGTCAGACTCAGAGGAGGAGAAAACAACAACCGAACCAACATCAAGACTAAGAACGACCAGGAACGTTACCGTGGCGTTCAAATTGAGCGGGAGGAACTACCCATTGTGGTCACGACTGATGAAGGTCGCGATAGGGAGTAGAAGGGGATTCTCCCATATCACTGACGAACCGCCCGAACCAGATAGCAAGGGATACCACGAGTGGGAGGAGACTGTTCTCGTGGTTTTCTCATGGATCGTCGACAATATCGAAACCGATATTCTCGCTGATTTTGCCCATCACCAGACATCCAAAGCGCTGTGGGACAACTTACAGATCACCTTCGAGAGCAAGGCTGATCCGTACCTCATATATGACCTGGAAGACAAGGTAATCTCAATTAGACAAGGGGATATGGATCTCGAAACGTATTACCGTCGAATCCACGGTTTGTGGGTAAGTGTCGACGAAACCCAAAAATCGCCGGTGACGTGCTGTGATAAAGGAGTTAGGCAGTTCCGGCAATTTTCAAGTGAAAAGCGATTGATTAAATTTCTCACTGGATTGAATGGGGAATTCGACGGGATCCGGCGAGACATACTCAAACTGGAACCATACCCCTCAGTCGAAGAAGCCTATGTGTATGTGAAGAGGGAAGCGGCTCGACGGAAGATCATGCCACCGGCATCCTCTTCACTCACCGGAGACCCCTCTAGCGCGAGAAGCGCCGATGCATCATCGGGGGAGATAGGATACGGATTCGGAGCACAAAAAGACCGGCCGAATAACCGGAATGGACCGCGACCGCCACCTGCCGGAGGCGCCAGCCACCAAACCAGAACAAAACCAGACAAGAGTAAGCTATGGTGCTCCCACTGTGGGAAGAACAAACACACAAGGGAGAATTGCTTCCTACGGGTGGGATACCCGGAATGGTGGGACGAGAGGCAGAGGGCACGGGCTCAGGCGAAGTTCGCCGCCGCCAACATCGCAGAGACGGGATAGCGGCAAAACACCCAAATCGCACAACGAGAAGGTTCAATTGGCGACGGGAACAACACCGAAATTAACGCTGGTGGTGGCGGCAGTAACAGCAGCGGCGGAGGCGGTGAAGTCCCGGTCAGAAATTTTGTGGAGAGAGCCGGAGCAGGGGAGGCGACGAAATGGGGAGGCGGCGGTTTCTCAGGAGGTAACGGGTTTGGTTTAACACCAAAGCCTAATAATACTTTCAATTTTCAATTTACTCCTCCAAGTTTGGTTAAATTCCGTCAGAAACCCCATGTTAGATTTAAGCCCCCAGATTTATTGATATATGATAAATCACCTACAAAAGTTGATAATTCTAGTTTGGCCCCAAAAAATGATGTTATTGTTACCAAGAATCGTTTTGCACCCTTGATAAATTTTTCCGCTGCATTTAACGTGCAAAATGGTGATAGAATAAATAGGAAGGGTTGGATTTTTTATTGTGGGGCCACATATACTATGACTCCGGAGAGAGCTGATTTTATTGATTTTGGTGAAATTACTAAAACTTTTATTCGGATTGTGAATGGGGAACTAATTACAGTGGCCGGAACTGGAACTATAGAGATTTCTCCAAATCTTCGATTGTCAAATTGCTTATTTGTTCCGAGTTTATCTCAGAGATTGATGTCTGTGAGTCATGTGACTAGAGAGTTGAACTGTACACTCCTAATGCATCCGAGTTTTTGTATTTTACAGGATATTCAGACGAAGAAGATCGTTGGGCGTGGCACTGAGAACCAAGGACTCTACTATGTGGATGGGGTAGCTCAACATGGTAGTGCGATGCTGGTTCACAGATCCACGAAAGAAGAGGCTTGGTTGTGGCACAGAAGACTAGGACACCCTTCCCCTGGTTATTTTAAGCTTTTGTTTCCTGATTTTACACTTCCTAAAATTTTTTGTTGTGAGACATGTGTTTTGGCCAAGAGCCACAGACAATCTTTTAAACCTTCAGATACTCGTGTGAAATTTATGTTTAATCTAGTGCATGCTGATGTTTGGGGTCCTGCACCTATTATTGGGGGGAATGGTTACAAATATTTTGTTACCTTTATCAATGATTGCACTAGGATGACTTGGATTTATTTTTTAAAACACAAATCTGAGGTGACCGATAAATTTATCCTTTTCTTCCATATGATTCAAACCCAGTTCCAAACCCCCATAAAAATCCTTCGGTCTGATAACGGAAGGGAATTTGTCAACAACACCATGTTTGAATTTTTTAGAGAAAAAGGTCTTATTCATCAAACCTCATGTGCTTATACACCCGAACAAAATGGGGTGGCTGAGAGAAAAAACCGAACCATCTTAGAAGTTACTCGTGCCCTTATGATTGAATCTAAAGGCCCATCCTTTCTTTGGCCTGAGCTATAGCAACCTTGGTCTACCTTATCAACAGATTGCCCACAAAAATCCTGAACAAGAAAACTCCTCTCGATATTCTTTCCACGCAAGCCAAAATACCTGAATCCCTTAGCATGATACCAAAAGTTTTTGGGTGTACAGTCTACGTCCACATTCCTAAACACGAGAGAACCAAATTCTCCCCTTGTGCAACCAAATGTGCCTTGGTTGGGTATGGGATAAACCAGAAAGGGTACAGATACTTTGATCCATCCACTAAGAAAATTGTCACCACCATAAACTGCAATTTCTTGGAAACTGAGTTCTTTTACTCACACCACCTTAACAGTCAGGGGGAGCAAAATCCTAAAATTAATCACGGGGACTGTCTAAGTTGGTTTGTGCTACCTCCAAGTCCTTTGATTGGGGATCAAACAGAGGCAGTTGTCACTGCCGCCGAGCAAGCCTCTCCACAAGAGTCTCCTCAACCATTGCCTCCCGATCCTTCTCCAAGAATATCTGAGGTAAACCCCGAACCTGAGACTGAGAAGATTACTACAGTTGTTACTAACAGTGCAGAGAATGGGGATAATGTTGGAACATATATACTAAAAAGCATTTTTCGAGTTTATTTTGAATTTGATAAATTGCTTGTATATTGTATACACTCTTCATTTAATGAGAATAATAAATGTTTTCTTCATACTGTGTATTTTACTTTAATGGGTATTGACCGTATCTAATTATATATTAAATTATATAATTAAAATGCCGAAAAGTAAAATCAGTCTAAGTCTTCTACATTGAAGGTTCGGTCGTGGAACAGGTCATCACAATAGGTGGCCCAACCGGTACCTTGTAGAAGTAAAACTTTTTCACAACCTATATAGGCCTTGGCTACCTATCGTGAAAGGTTGCAGTGTCCATCCGAAAGTCGTCTTTACCTTGAGAATGACTAGTGATACTGGTGTGGTATAGCATTGAATGGATCTTAAGCATAGACACGTCTTTGTTGCTATCTACTGTAAGATGATGTCTTGGAGATTTAATATTTCCTAATCTTTGTAATAATATAGGACACACGTTATTTAATCATACGCTGTTTTGACTTATCAATAGGTGCGGGTTTTTCGCAACCCATTATTCCTGATATCTTGGGTAGTAGTAATTAATAACTAGTATGGTGTCAGTTTTATTATTACATTGAATCGTGTGCCTGTGTGGTTTGAATATATCCTCAAGAGGTGTTCTAGAGAAGTTCTATTATTCGAAAACCCGACCGGTTTGGATTTAATCCAAGAATATATAGAAAAGGAAAAGTATATTTTGATATACATCTCGTACTAGACAAACTCTTGGAAATAAAAAGATATTAATTAATTTAAAGTCTATAGCAGACTACAAATTAGTTAATGGATATAGAAAGTCTTAGACACGGGAAATAATATATTAAAGAGGTTAACCCGGATTGCTTGTAATCACGGATTGGATGGGCGGTCAGTATTTCTTCGATAGTGGCACAAGAAATATTCCATTGGCCTTATATTGAATTATGGGTTATAATTTAATTAGTAAAGAAGGTCCAATTGGGGAGGCCCAATCCAAGCCCCATAGATCCCTAACCCAGCCCATCATAAACTCTATAAATAAGGATTTAAGGAGAGGAAACAATAACACAACACAAAACCCTAGCCTCCACACTTGGAATTTTCGACCCTCTCTCTCTAATAGAGGAATCGAAATTCCTAAGTGTGTTCTTGGTTTTCTTGTCTTCTCCTTCAAGATCCTTATAATTTCTAAAAGATTCCTCCCACAAGGAATTTAGATCTATAGAGTTAAGGGCCATAGGTTCGAAGATCTTTGGTCTTGCAATCAATATCAAGTTTCAAGATCTACACGTGGAGAAGTAGCGAGCCACTTCGATTCTTTGGAGAATCATAATTGTAAGTATTCAACATCATAATTTAATTCTAAATTATGTGATTAATTGAGCAATAATATGTCTCTACATGTTCAAGCATGAAATTGAATCGATCCACATAATCACCTAAATAGATTATTTTGTGGATTTATTTGTTATTGCAATTTCCGCTGCGTTTTTCCCCAACATATAACACTGTTAGTGATACTGGGAGATACATCCTTCCATATAGAAGCACTCGAAGCAATCCCCCGAAGAGACACTCTCCCGAGAAGATTGGTGCAAAGAGCCGATATGGAGTGGCAAAACTTGTGCAAGGAAATCTGACCAAGATTGCTCGAGCCTTTGAAGCGGCACTATATGAGGAAAAGGAAATCCCACAAACCGCAGAAGAGGCAATGAAGCATAGGCAATGGAGGGAAGCCATGTTCACTGAAATGAAAGCATTAATGAAGAATAATACCTGGATAAAAGGAGAGCTACCGAAAGGAGTCAAAGCCGTTGGATGTAGATGGGTGTTTACAATCAAACGAAGACCAGATGGCTCAATCGAAAGGTACAAGGCACGACTTGTGGAAAAAGGGTATACTCAGACATATGGAGTTGACTATGCGGAGACCTTTTTGCCAGTAGCAAAGATCAATACAGTGAGAGTTCTCTTCTCAATTGCGGCGAACAAGGATTGGCCCCTCCACCAGTTTGATGTGACAAACGCATTTCTGCATGGTGAGTTACCAAAGCCGGTATTCATGGTTCCCCCTCCGGGGTTCACTGAGGAGTTCCAGCCCGGGGAAGTATGTCAACTCAAGAAGTATGGATTGAAGCAGTCTCCGAGGGCATGGTTTGGTAGGTTCACTGAAGTGATGAAGAAATATGACTACAAACAGAGCAACTCGGATCATACATTGTTCATCAAGAAGAAGAATGGGAAGATCGCATGTCTTATCATCTATGTTGACGACATGATCATCACAGGGGATGATGAAGAAGAAATCAGCGAACTAAGGAAGAATCTATTCAAGGAGTTTGAAATGAAGGACCTTGGCCTCCTGAAATATTTTTTGGGAATTGAAGTTTTAAGATCAGATCGGGGAATCTTCATCAATCAAAGGAAGTACATTCTTGATCTTCTAGCTGAAGTTGGGATGATAGATTGCAAGCCAGCCGACACTCCTATGATACAGAATCATGGATTACAGATTCTCGAAGGAGCAAGACTCACCGACTGGGGGAGATATCAGAGACTAGTTGGGAAGCTTATCTATCTCTCCCATACTAGACCAGATATAGCATATGCCGTGGGGTAGTAAGTCAGTTTATGCACTCACCACAGGAGGATCATTGGGAAGCTGCACTGCGGATCGTTCGTTACTTAAAGGGCACTGCCGAACATGGGATATTGTTCGAGAAACATGGGCATTTGGAGATTAATGGCTTTACTGATCCAGATTGGGCAGGAAACCCGAATGACAGAAAATCCACTGCCGGGTACTTCACTTTCGTTGGAGGCAACCTAGTCACTTGGAGAAGCCAGAAACAGAAGGTAGTTGCACTCTCAAGTGCCGAAGCGGAATTCCGGGGAATCAGGAGTGGTCTCACTGAAATACTTTGGCTGAAGAGACTCATGACAGAACTTGATCTTGACATACCCAAGCCGTGTAAGCTATTTTGTGATAATAAGGCTGCTATCAGCATCTCCGAGAATCCTGTCCAGCATGATAGAACAAAGCATGTGGAGGTAGATAGGCATTTCATCAAGGAAAAAATTGAAGCTAAGATTGTTGAGTTGCCGTTTGTTAAGTCAGAAGATCAGTTGGCGGATATTCTGACTAAAGCAGTGAACTCCAAACATTTAGAGAAGTATTGGGCAAGTTAAGTATTGAAAATCCCATCACTTAACTTGAGGGGGAGTGTTGGAAAGAAATCATAGCATTAATATGATTTATTCTAATTGATCATTCTCCGAAAATAGAATAGGATCTCCTTGATTGTATTACCATATGTAAATTGGTATTTTGCCTATAAAAGGCTGTAGACTCTGTAATTCAAAGTGAGCAATAATATTACAACAATTGATTCCCCAAATTCAATTCTTCAATTACTGATAAATTTTAAGATTAAGAATCTAGGATATCTGTGTTTTCTTTTCCATTCGATCATTTCTATGACTCGTCTCAGAAAAACATGCTTGGATCCAATACTAAAACACCAACTAATACTAATATACTATGGTTATTTAAGGTTTAAATATTGTTAATAAATTATAGAGCATTTTATACTTTATATTATAGGGAAAGGTATATCCGTATATCATATATTCATCCTTTACTATAATGGCGATGACTAGTCTTCCACACAGAGTCACTATCCATCAAGTAGCAACACTGCAACACCATACACATCCTTGTCATAAAAGAAGGCGCCCGACGGCCCTCCACGAGGCAGCAGCGCCACTTTCACCACCCTCTGAGCAGCCTCCTCGGCGCTGATGGCCCCGAGATTGCCAGTTAAATCCGTTCTTGCAAAGCCAGGGCAGAGGCTGTTGATGATGAAATCAGTGTGCCTCTTAGCCAACACTTTTGTGTATGCATTCAAAGCTGCCTTAGAGACTTGATAGGCCGCACCATGACTCAGCCATTTGTTCTCTTCCAATCTTTCCTCTTTGAAATCAGTGAGGAATTCTTGCACCACCTCATCAATGCTCTCTTCTGTCAGCCCCGCCTCGTTGGTCAACACGGCTTTCGCGCGCTCATTCCGCAAGTGCTGAAGGTGGCCTACTATGGAGGAGACATTGACAATAGTTGGTGAATCAGATAGTTGGAGGAGAGGGATGAAGGCTTCTGTCACTCTCTTTACACCGTTGAAGTTTGTCTGCAAGCACTCTTGTGCAGCCTCGTATGTCTGGATTATAGTTCCACTTGCTTTCATCGACGTCTCAGCCTTTGAGTTAGCAAAGACAGCCTCAGCAATTGCTTCTACCACCTCTTGAAGAATTGAAACATCTCCCTCCAGTCCTACTCCTAATACGCCTACATTGTTCACCTGCACAAAAATTGCTTTCAAAAATGAATATGATTAGATATATTGATACAATGAATTGATACCAGAATGTCAAGCCTCCCATATTTTGTGGTGAGGAATTGGGCAGCAGCAGCGATGCTTGCAGTTTCGACGACATTGAGTTGAAGAAAATCCACATGATGAGAGAGACCAGAGTCCTTGAGCATTTGCAGTGCTTCAAGGCCTCTCTTCTCATCCCTTGAAGTTAATATCACTGTAATTCCTTTGGAAGCTAACTGCTTACATATCTCCAAACCGATTCCTTTGTTCCCACCTGTGACTAATGCATACCTGACACCTGCATCCGCCATTGATAGTGAGATTATTTAATGTTCGATGATATTTTGCTTTTGCTATGTGGATCCGATGAGATTTCATCAACATATGTAGCAAAAGGAAATTGGTGAGGCATTTGCATAGCTGACCTTAATATTCAAGAGATTAGGCATAGCTCACAAAAACTAAGTATAGCGGGAACCTATATTGTATAGTGACCTATAATAGTAAACTATGTCGTGTTATTGAACATTGACCACACAATCCTTGAAAAAAAAATATTGGCGAACTTTCCCAACGTATTAATTTTGGTCCGTAACATTTGAAAATGTCTTCTAATGTTTATTAATTTCGATGTAATATCATTTGCACTACTTTTTCATTATTTCGAATTTGTTTTGGACGAAAATACCATCAAGCATATGAAGGGCATTTCACCACTATTTTCATTTTTACCAGTATCAAATAAAATGGAATAGCAAACTAACATAAATAAAAGGCAATTCCAAAACATATTTAATTTAATAAAAAAAGTTACACCCTCCATCCCATATAAATATGGACATTTGGGACGACAAAAAAATTAATGCACATTTAGTAAAGTAAGAGAAAGATAGAAAGAAAAAATAATTATAATATTATTAGTGGAGAACATAGCCCATCTTATTAGAGAGAAAGATGTTAAAACAAATAGAATGACATATTTTTATGGTACATCCCAAAATGGAAAACGTCCTTATTTTTATGGGACAAAGGGAGCACAAAGGAAGGACCACCAGAGAAGGAACCGCCGGGGAACATCAGAGGTCCGTCGGGATTCATTGAAAACCAGCAGGATTCATTTTTTGCTTGAGATGAGAAGATCAGACTGGAGTGAAGGAGTGATGAAATGAGGTGAAAATCAGGGAGCTGTGACGACCATCAATCCCTAGGTCGGCCGCCACAATTTTTTTCGGGCAGATGACTTCAATAGCTATTTATATTTCGCTAGTTTATTCTATTTATATTTTACTATAAAACAACTATTACCTCGTCCATTGATAATAACTTGGGGACATGAGTTTTAAGTATTGTTAGTAAAAAATGAGGTTAAACTCATTAAATGGAGAATTTATATATTTATAAAATAGATAAATACTAATTTTAGTTAAAGGAGTAATTATTTTTATGAATGTTGATAGGGGAATTGCTAAAATGACAACGCTAACTTAACTGACATTGTACCACTAACTAGAACCGTTAGATTCTCAACCAGATTCATCCTTAGTCTGCCATGTGGCAGTCTTGGGTTTTAAATAAAAAAATTAGAAATAATGCAAAAGGCTATAATTGGAAATCAACATTCTAGCAGATTCTCTCCAAACGTAGATCACAGTATTTCCTCCTCCCCTCTTTCTTCAATTTCTTTCTTCAATTTCAGTAGTTAATCCATCAAATCTTAAGCAAAAAATCGCCTTCAATCTCCTGTTCTCTCAATCGCTTGCGCTACTTTCATTCTACTTATTTCAATCTGTGTAATTCTTCCTTCAATTCCGCAGATATTCAATCTCTGTAATTCTTCATTAAATCTTCCATCTTCATTGAATCCATGGAGAATAATGTTTCTGTTGAAGTCCAATTCACTAATTTCGCAAACGGTAAATATTTACTTATAATCACGTGATTGTTAAATTGCTTATTACAGATCAAGGATTTTGATAGATGACTGAATTTTGCGAATTAGATATGTTATTGGACTCACGAATTTGTATCTTCTCTTGTAAATGAAATTTATGTATCGGGAATTGAATCGTGGGTTTTATATTTCATAACTTACTACAATTTAGTGATTAAATGTTTGTATTGCCTTACATATTTCGTCTATCAGATTGCTTGACTGAATATGTTATATTGCTTGATTATGTTTACTAAATTGCATGTCAGTGTTTGGGGATTCCTAGACGATTGAAGAAATTCTCTGATTTCATAAGCTTGCAAATGAAATTTATGTATTTGTAATTAAATTTCATGGAATTCAGATTTAAAGAATGATTGTAATTTATTGATTGATTGTTTTTATTTCTCCATATAGATTTTGTATGCCATATTGCTTGTTTAAATATGTGACATGGCTTACTTATGGGTATTAAATTGCATGTCAGTTTTAAGATGTAATGCTAGATTTTGGGAAAGAGTTGAGAGCAACTCCGTGATACTGAAAAGAGGAAAAGAGTGGAAGAAGATTTTTATTTCATTGGAAGACCGCATGTAGACACCGAAAGAGTTGAGAGAAACTCCTCGGCATTGCTTGTCTGTAACAAGTTTTTTCACATACTATCATAAAATTTCAATCAGTGCTTGTCTCGGAATATGTAATTGCTTGGTTGCATGTGTTGGATTGCTTGCTTCATAATCTGAAATAATATATCTTGCCATTAATTCCATATTCTTCTTTATAATTTAATTGCATCACATATTGCATGCCATGTCAATTTAAAATGTATTGCATGTCAATTTATAATTTAGTGCTTGGTAGTACCAATGATTTAAACAGATTAGTGCTTGAAGTTTTTTATAATCAACTCAGAATTCGTATTTCTTGCTAGCCAATGTATTAGAATTTGCTACAAGAGTTTGTTTTGCTTACCAATGTGTCAAAATTTGTTTACCATTATAAATCATGTCTTATGCGTATTTAACATTCAATGTCTACACCAAACAAAAAAGAAATCCAAAAACCATCAATGTATACTCCAAAAGAAACCAACAATCATCGACCATCAAGAATTAGTTTATTCAAAAAAATTTAATACAAAACACAGTGACGTTCATTGTCCTAAAACAATATCATTCACTATTCAAGGTCCGGGATACTCTGCAACCATCTTTTCAACATCAACACGTCCTTTCTTTTGTGCCTCTTCATAGTGGTGTATTGTCTCACTCATTACGTCATCCACGAACTTATTATGATCTTCTGTAGATTTCCTTCGAGAGTCCTCCTCTTCTACAGAGACTCCAGTTGCCTTCCTCTCTTAGCCATTGTTTAATTGTGTCATGTGTTGCACGATGTAAACAATTACACTTATCATGCACATGTTTTTTTCACATATTTTCAATGTTTTTTTAAATCGAACATTAAAGGAGCAATTAATAAGCTTGAACAAGCAATTCGAACATACTGAACAAGCAATTCGAACACTCTGAACAAAGCAACCGATTTATTAAGAAATTCTACCACGCTGAACAAGCAATTCGAACACTCTGAACAAGCAACCGATTTATTAAGAAATTCTACCACGCTGAACAAGCAATACATTTATCAAGCAATTCCAACGGGCATACAATTCGAAATAGCTAAATACTAATGTATTAACAAGCGCATTCCCAGCCATTAAAACACACTGAAAAAGAATTGTCTTTTGACCCACATTTTCAATGCTTATCAAGCAATTATAACACACCAAACAAGCGATACGTTTATCAAGCAATTCTAACACACTGGACAAGCAATGCTAAAATACTAAACAAGCAATTATCGATCCAATGAATTGTATCAAGCAATTCTAACACAATGGACAAGCAATTCTAAAGTACTGAAGAAGCAATTACCAATCTAATTAATTACATTGAACAATTAACAGGCATATCAAGCAAAAGTCACTTAATCAAACATGAGTCAAGCAATCAAGGATAAGAACCCACATTTGTCAATTATACAACAAGCATCCTATAAGTTATAAACAAGCAATATGTCATATTATTAAGCACAGAAATGTCTTTCTTTTTATTCCCTAAATTTAGCAACTACAAAGCAATCAGATAATAACGTATTAACAAGCAACTTCTCAGCAAGGAATTACATATCCAAAATGTAGCAACCATAGAGCAAGCAAGTACTAAGGCATAAACAAGCGAGTATACTAAGGCATAATGACTCAACTTTATTTTACCCAAATAATACCCGCAAGTGTACGGGGCTATCGTAGCAAACAGCAAGCAAGAGTATATCGTATCCCACAGAGACAATTAAGTGTAAACCTAAGTACCACGAACCAATTTCAACTACTATCCAGACGATCGAGAAGTTTGGTTTTAAACTAACAACTACTAAAAACATATAAAAACAGAGATTAAAATAAAGCACTTAAACAAGAGAACAAAGAAACAAGTTGCAGATAAAGATGAAGAAATATGCAGAATTCAAGGATCCGATGCACAACTCATAGTCTAACCCAATTGAAATCGATTTACCATTTAAAGTCTCCAGAATTGTTGAATCAATCACAAATATAGATTAAACCCCCTCCCGAGGTGAGAAATCCGTAGATTAGGTGTAATAATTGAAGTCCCCTTCTAATTTTTAGACCTAACTCCTAATAGTTCGATTAGATTAAAGATCCCACTCAAAACCTCAACTCTCCCGAGTTTTATTGAGTTAAGGTGTGAATAATTCTTCTTTCAAGGTTAAATATTTCATCTCCCGATTAGTCTAAGAAACCCTACACTCCCAATTGGTGATCAAGCAATTGTTAGGAAAAAGCACAAGAATAATTCAAACAATTGCAAGAGCAAGATAAAAGCGAAGTCAATTGGATTAAAACTATAAATCAATGCATCTTCACCAAGAATTCTACATAAAAGATGTTTAGCTACTCATGTTCATGGTAGAAAACAAATAGAAACAAGGAAAAACAGTGGAAATCATGATCCGAATTGCAATTGGCGGAAGAATTGAAGCTTGAATCTTCAATCTTCTTCCAAGAGTTCTTCACCAAGAGTGAGATGTGTTTTGTCGCTTGTAGAGAATCCTAGAATTGACCTAATTCTTCCTTCTTATTCCCCTCTTCAAAAATAGCGTTTCTGCTTTGAAAAACGTCAGATTGACGGACCCGGCCGGGTGGAATTAATCCACTGGAAATTCACCCGGCCGGGTGGGACTTCTTTGGTACTCTCTGGAATCTCGCAGGCATAATTACGCCACCCGGCCGGGTGGAATTATAGGGTAATAATTCACCCGGCCGGGTGAGATTTTCTGGACAGCGCAGTGTTCGTATAACGGCCATAACTTCTTCTACCGAACTCCGATTGAGGCGTGCGAGATACCCACGCGAAGCTCTTTCGAAGACGAAGAGATTGGTATGCATTAGGGGCTGATTGGACTTCAAAATCTCCCGTAAATATTGTCTCAAACCAAGGCTGCTGCACATCCACATATTTTGTACCTTTTTCTACACATTCTTAACAAAATGGTCAACATACCAACATAATAGAGAAGTAGATATAAACACGCCTAATAATAGACGAAATATGCTCCAATTCATACAAAACCACCCTCTAAAACCATGTAAAATCCAAGTATGTCAGAGTAATATTTTTCGTATTTCAATTAAATATTTCATAATTTTATATAAATAGAATGGACCGTGCATAGCACTGGAGTGAGACTATTATTATAAGAATAAACTCGGACTCATAATTGAATTGAATTTATTTGTTATAATTAGCATGTTATCATATTAATTCATACGTATACAATAAAAATGTAATCACAATAATATATTCTTGTTATGTAATTTTATTGAATGGTAATTTTATTGTATAAATGATAATATTGATAGATGTGCGTAACTAAAGTACAACATTTAACATAAAATACCAACAAATAACCTATATCTATTTTAAATAAGAAAACGTGAGATTGCATATTCCAAAGAAAAATGTTATAATCAAAACATTATTTTCTGGAGATTTATTACTATTAAAATAAATTAGAAGAATAGTTAAATAAAAAGTCCGATTTTGATACTCTATTTAGTTGTGTATCAGGTGTGAAAAATTAAATACTACATTTATCATTATACTT
>NC_062965.1:46642341-46767136 GCF_023119035.1 Salvia hispanica
CCTGAACAGGAAACACAAATGTGAAAACTCGAGAAATTAAAAGAAAAATAAAGCAGTAATGTCTGAATTAGTAATCTTGATTATTATCACGATATCAAGCTATTTAACACAAAAATTGTCCCCGGCAACGGCGCCAAAAACTTGACTCAACTTTATTTTACCCAAATAATACCCGCAAGTGTACGGGGCTATCGTAGCAAACAGCAAGCAAGAGTATATCGTATCCCACAGAGACAATTAAGTGTAAACCTAAGTACCACGAACCAATTTCAACTACTATCCAGACGATCGAGAAGTTTGGTTTTAAACTAACAACTACTAAAAACATATAAAAACAGAGATTAAAATAAAACACTTAAACAAGAGAACAAAGAAACAAGTTGCAGATAAAGATGAAGAAATATGCAGAATTCAAGGATCCGATGCACAACTCATAGCCTAACCCAATTGAAATCGATTTACCATTTAAAGTCTCCAGAATTGTTGAATCAATCACAAATATAGATTAAACCCCCTCCCGAGGTGAGAAATCCGTAGATTAGGTGTAATAATTGAAGTCCCCTTCTAATTCTTAGACCTAACTCCTAATAGTTCGATTAGATTAAAGATCCCACTCAAAACCTCAACTCTCCCGAGTTTTATTGAATTAAGGTGTGAATAATTCTTCTTTCAAGGTTAAATATTTCATCTCCCGATTATTCTAAGAAACCCTACACTCCCAATTGGTGATCAAGCAATTGTTAGGAAAAAGCACAAGAATAATTCAAACAATTGCAAGAGCAAGATAAAAACGAAGTCAATTGGATTAAAACTATAAATCAATGCATCTTCACCAAGAATTCTACATAAAAGATGTTTAGCTACTCATGTTCATGGTAGAAAACAAATAGAAACAAGGAAAAACAGTGGAAATCATGATCCGAATTGCAATTGGTGGAAGAATTGAAGCTTGAATCTTCAATCTTCTTCCAAGAGTTCTTCACAAAGAGAGAGATGTGTTTTGTCGCTTGTCGAGAATGAATAGAATTGACCTAATTCTTCCTTCTTATTCCCCTCTTCAAAAATAGCGTTTCTGCTTTGAAAAACGTCAGATTGACGGACCCGGCCGGGTGGAATTAATCCACTGGAAATTCACCCGGCCGGGTGGGACTTCTTTGGTACTCTCTGGAATCTCGCAGGCATAATTACGCCACCCGGCCGGGTGGAATTATAGGGTAATAATTCACCCGGCCGGGTGAGATTTTCTGGACAGCGCAGTGTTCGTATAACGGCCATAACTTCTTCTACCGAACTCCGATTGAGGCGTGCGAGATACCCACGCGAAGCTCTTTCGAAGACGAAGAGATTGGTATGCATTAGGGGCTGATTGGACTTCAAAATCTCCCGTAAATATTGTCTCAAACCAAGGCTGCTGCACATCCACATATTTTGTACCTTTTTCTACACATTCTTAACAAAATGGTCAACATACCAACATAATAGAGAAGTAGATATAAACACGCCTAATAATAGACGAAATATGCTCCAATTCATACAAAACCACCCTCTAAAACCATGTAAAATCCAAGTATGTCACTATAAAGGATCTGGCGGATATCATTATTGTTATGTTGTCACTCTAACTATGGTGTCACCATAGTACTTCCCTGTTGATAGTATATAAAATTAAGATGTACTCCCTCCGTCCCACATTTATAGTCACATTCAGTTATAGCACGGGTTTTAAGGAATTGGTGATGTGTGTAATTAATGAAGTGAGAGGTGGAGTGTGTAATAAATGAAGTGAGATGGTGAAGTGAGATGGTGGAGTGTGTAATAAATGAAGTGAGATGATGAAGTGTGTAATAAATGAAGTGAGTTGGTTGAAGGTGGGTCCCTTTTGACTTTTTGGTTTTTTTATTTTTGTTTTGGTTTATTTTAATGTAGATAATGACATTTGGGTGTAATTTTAGTGAATAATGGGATAAAATTCTATGTCCAAATATTGAAATTTCTAAATGTGACTCTAAATGTGGGACGAACTTTTATGGCAAAATGTGACTATAAAACTAGGACGGAGGGAGTATTACTTAATTTTTCTGTTTCTTAAAATTTGTGGAGAGGCAAAAGTGATGGGAGTACTTAATTTGCAACGAGAGAGTAGTTCCTTTTTTAGGATTTTAAAACCACAAATCAATTGTACGTTTCATTGTTTTACTGTCCGTTTTGATTATTATTAATAACAAAATTTAAATTTTTAAGAAATCGATAATTGTGTTTTTGTGGTGAGGAATTGGGCAGCAGCAGCAGCGATGCTTGCAGAGTCGGCAACATTGAGCTGAAGAAAATCCACATGGTGAGAGAGGCCAGAGTGGTTGAGTGTTTGGAGTGCTTCGAGGCCTCTCTTCTCATCCCTTGAAGTTAAAATCACCCTAATTCCTTTGGAAGCTAACTGCTTATAGATCTCCAAACCGATTCCTTTGTTCCCACCGGTAACTAATGCATACCTGCAACCTGCATCTGCGATTGATAGTGAGATTAGTTAGTTCGATGAGATTTTGCTTTTGCTTTGTGGCTCTGAGGAGATTTCAGAAACATATATATGTAGCAAAAGGGAGCGGGTGAGGCAATAATGCAACACAATAGTCAAATTAAAATGTCTATATGCATTCTAGACAAAAGGGAGCGGGATAGGTGAACTCAAGAGAGGGTTTATCCTAAAATCACGACTTTCCTAATAATCCTAAAGAAACATAAAGGTAGGGTTCTGTGAGATTACTCATCCTAAAATTCTACTCCCTCTATTCCATAGTAATAGAGTCATTTCTCTTTTTAGTAAAAGTCAACACATTTTTCCACACCTACTTTATTCTCTCTTACTTTTTTCTCTCTTCATCTCTCTACCTTTTTCATTTTCCACTTTATTCTCCCTTTACTTAACTCACCTAACACAATTTTTCTTAATCTCCATGCTAAAAAGAAACGTCTCCATTACTATGGAACGGAGGGAGTATTTTCATTCGCATGCTTTGTATTTTTATTTTTATTTTTGTTTTTATACTTTGTTTTATTTGTTTATATTTATGTCTAATTTATAAAACCAAAACCAAAAATACTCCACAACTCTAGAGAGTATATGACACTTATTATATGATAGTCAGTTGCAATCCTATTCCGTGTGTTCGATATCGTAGTACTGACATTTAGTTATACTAGATCTACCCTGTAAACTTGCAGGTATTTTTAGTACTAATAAATAGTGCATCATTCACTCATTCCAAAAATTGGATGACTTTCTTTAATGTATGCAACATGGCTTCTTCATCCAAAACTATACATTTTTTATTTTGATTCTTCGCTGATGCTAATCATATTGATCATCTTTATTCCCTTAACTTTACTTGATTAACATGATTTGATGCTCGCAAAAGTATGTTTTCTAGTGTAGAAAGTGGAATGGAGTGAAAGAATGGAGCTGAAACAAGCTTGGAGACGTCTGCTACTGTAACAGCCCGCCCTCCTAGGGTACAATAAATGCGGCGGCTGCTACCCAAACAGACTCCAAAGAAGTAAACATAGGCTAGGGTTTCATTTAAAGAGCGTTGACCAAAAGATTAGAAAGAAGTATCAGAGTATGTAAAGCAATAACTTAACCTAGGAATATGAAAGAAGAAGGAAGGTCTCATAAATAACGATCAAAACATCTGAAGAGTACGACGAAATATCCAAGACAAAATCACAAGAAAAGGGCTAAGGTCTCAAACCGAAGGCAAGATGCCAATATTCCAAAACAAATTCATAAGTGTATCAAAATTCAGCGGAAGACGACCAAGAGAAAGAATAGCTATGTATGAAGACACAACTATACTTGAAGTTCATAACCACCATTCTTAATTAATTAACAAGCTCAACACCCGCCACCACTCGCCATCGTTCAACCTGCACATAAGGAAAACACATGCAGGGCTGAGTATTGAAATACTCAATGAGCTCATTGCCAAAATGTTTTATAAGTTATGCCACCCTTACCAAGTGAACTCGAGTTTTAAGCAGTTAAGAGAAATATCACGAGTATCACAAAATATATTTTCATAGACTGGTCAGTCAAAATAATCCCTCATTTTCTCATCAAAATAACAATCACAATATTCCATGGTGCGACGAAAGTGTGGCCACACTTTTCGCCCACGAGACCGGCCGACTAGCAAGGACGGCTCCCGATCCCATCATGTACACAGCCTGGTAGGGCTTGCGGCCCATACTCAGACCCGAATTCGTATAAGCATATCCAATATCACTTTAAAAACAAACATAGGCATGGCATAACAGTTAAACCACCCTTATAACACCAAACAACATTTTGATAAAATAAAAGAGAGTTTTTAGAGTAAAGCCCACCTCGACTGCTTAGTTTTCAAGTAGTTTCGCTTTTCCGTTATCCGGCTTCGCAACCAAAGTTTCACCTTTTAATCACATAGGCACATATCACAAATTAGGTTCAATACTACTCTTACTCATGCATGTCTCAATACCTCTTTTCCCTTTTCCATTGGTTTATCTTTATCATTACTAATTAGTCAAGATCATGTTTATCTCACAAGATTATTTAGCCATCAAACACACACCACACAAACACTACACACACACACGTCGCACACACACACACGCCACACATACATACTCCCACACTCCTTTTTATCCCTCTTTCACTCAACCAAGATGCATGAGGGTTCAAGAAGACCGATTAATCGGTTAGAAAGAAGAAAAAGAAGAAGTAGAAGAAGAATAAGAACTCATAACGAAATACCTTTTTAGAGAAAAACAATCGGTAGAAACAAAGTAGAGACTTGGTTCTTCAAGAATCTTGGCGTTCAAACTCTAAATTCTTCTCAAAGGATGACAAAATATTGGTGTGTGGAAGAAGAAAATTTGAGAGAGTGAGGAATGGTGGGGGCCGAAAATTTGGGGTCTAGGGTTGGGGTCTTCTCTTATTTATAGTGCTCAACAAGATCTTTAGGTAATTAGAATAGAATATTTGGTAAGATCTTATTCTCCACAATTAAATAAATAAATATTGTGAAGTAGGGAAGAAGAATTAACAAAAATAGATCCTAGGGCAAATCTCCCTAGTTTTCGAAAATTAGGCCTCTCAAATTGCCAAGACTTTGTTTTGGTATATTTTACGGAGTAGAATAAAATATCACGGAACAAAATAAAAATAAGGATTCTCCCAACTTTGAATGGAAATAGGCGTCCCTATGCCTATTTAAATAAGGCATGGATTTTTAATATTGCCTAGAATAAGGTAAGGCAAGATCTCTTGAAGTATGGAAAGATTTGGTAGAATAATTAAATTCTAGGTATGGAAGGAAATCAAGTAAGGGATTAACTAAAATAAAATAATTCCTTCCTTCCCACAATAGGTGATTTTCGAAAATCACCAAGAAACAAAGGGGCTCGATTTTTCTCTCTTCAAAAGGAAATATTTGGGTCTTGGATTTAATTTGGATAAATATCCCAAGAATTAAATTAAATCCGGAAAAAAATAGAATTTCTTCTTCAAAATTTCAAGGGGGTCGAAAATCTCAAGAATTAGGGTGACAAGTATTTATGGAAATTTTCTCTAATATTCTCACTCACCCTTAGACAATTAATTTACCACATAATCTCATAATTTAATAAATCACATGCCACATCATAAAATCAATAAGTTTGACTTTTCAAACTTTCAACGCAAACCCTAGACTCAATTTGGCCATAGCATCACATGCAATAAATGCATTCACGACTCCACGTCATCACTAATAAATTCTAGGGCTCTAAAATTAGGGTTCTAAATTCCGAGATGTTACATCCTACCACACTTAAAAAAAAATTCGTCCCGAAATTTGGTACCTTTATGGAAAGAGTTCCGGGTATAGTTCTATCATCTTATCCTCGAGCTCCCACGTGGCTTCCTCGGGCCCGTGGTTTCTCCATTGAATTTTCACGAAGGCAGTGGTTTTATTTCTCAAGGTTTGGACCTTTCGATCTAAGATTAACTGGGGTTGCTCCTCGTAGCTCATATCCGGGCTTACGGCAATATCCTCGTAACGAATCACATGCTTCGGATCGAACACGTATTTTCGCAATTGCGACACATGAAAAACGTTGTGCACATTCCCAAGGCTGGGCGGCAGCACTAAACGATAAGCTACGGGTCCTACTCCTTCTAGAATTTTGTACGGCCCGATAAAACGTGGTTTCAGTTTGCCTTTGACTCCAAAACGCGTTATCCCTTTCGACGGAGATACCTTGAGGAAAACTTTATCACCAGCGTGGAACTGTAAGTCCGTCCGTCGAACGTCGGCGTACGACTTCTGTCTGTCCTGGGCTTCCTTCATTCGCGCGCGGATTTGTCGAACGATTTCGACCATCTCTTCGACTGCATCGAGTCCAAGCGCTCTTCGTTCGCCAACTTCATCCCAGTAGAGCGGAGATCTACACTTTCTCCCATAAAGTGCTTCATATGGCGCCATGCCGATCGTTGCTTGAAAGCTGTTGTTGTAGGCGAACTCGATCAAAGGGAGTGCGGTCTCCCAACTTCCGAGCACCACGGCTCTTAGCATATCCTCGAGAGTTTGTATCGTTCTTTCGGATTGTCCATCGGACTGGGGGTGAAAAGCGGTGCTAAAGTTTAAGCGTGTTCCAAGCTCGCGTTGTAAACTAATCCAAAATTTCGAGGTAAACTTCGGGTCACGATCAGACGTAATCGTCACTAGGACTCCATGTAATCGCACGATCTCTTGAATGTAGATCCGAGCTAGCCTATCCGATCCATGGGTTACGGGGATTGGTATGAAATGCGCACTCTTGGTAAGTCGATCTATGATCACCCAGATCGCGGTGTTCCCTTTGAGGGTCTTTGGTAATGCAGTCACGAAATCCATAGCGATGTGCTCCCATTTCCACTCGGGTATCTCAAGCGGTTGTAGCTTCCCGTACGGTCGTTGGTGTAAGGCTTTCACCTGTTGGCAGGCTAAGCAGCGCTCCACGAAAGTTGCGACATCTCTCTTCATGCCGTTCCACCAAAAGGACTTCTTCAGATCCTGGTACATCTTTGTGCTCCCGGGGTGAGCAGTGTATGGGGTTTCGTGGGCTTCGCTCATGATCTCGTTCCTAAGTCCCTCGTCGTTCGGCACGCACAGTCTCCCTTCAAAGGTGAGAGCGTTGTCGGAAGCCTCGCTAAAATTTCCGGATTCACCGGTTCTCACTTCGACTCGAATCTCCTCCAATCTCGCATCTAGCCGTTGTGCTGCAACGATCCTCGTTCTTAGATCAGGTTCTACTACTAACGCGGCGATTCGACCTTCCACGGTATCGGGTGTTCTAACTACTTCTATCCGCAACTTACTCAACTCTCGTACTAAACTTTCCTCTTCTGTTAGAAAAACAGCGAGTTGCGAATGGTCTCTACGGCTTAAAGCGTCTGCTACTACGTTTGCCTTGCCAGGGTGGTAGTTGATGCCACAATCGTAATCCTTCACTAGCTCGAGCCATCTCCGTTGTCGCATGTTCAGGTCCTTCTGCTCGAAAAAGTACTTCAAACTCTTATGGTCCGTAAAGATTTCACACCTAACTCCGTAGAGATGGTGCCTCCAAATCTTTAGGGCATGCACTACAGCGGCTAACTCTAAATCGTGGGTAGGGTAGTTCAACTCGTGCGGTTTCAACTGTCGCGACGCGTAAGCGATCACCTTGTTGTTCTGCATCAACACGCATCCTAATCCGACTTTCGAAGCGTCGGTGTAAACTACGTAATTCACTCCAAGCTCTGGCACAGCTAACACTGGTGCGGTGGTCAATTTCTCCTTCAAGAGTTGAAAGCTCGCTTCACACTCCGGCGTCCAGTTCACCTTGATTCCTTTCTTGAGTTGCTGGGTCATCGGTCTCGCTATCTTAGAGAACCCTTCTATGAACCTTCGGTAGTATCCTGCCAAACCCAGGAAACTCCGAATCTCGTTCGGCGTCGATGGCGACTTCCACTGTTGCACCGCCTCGACCTTGGCGGGGTCCACTCGGATTCCTTCTGCTGACACGATGTGCCCTAAAAAGTTGACTTCCTTCAGCCAGAATTCACACTTGCTGAATTTGGCGTACAACTTCTCCTTCCTCAACGTCTCCAGCGCGATTCGCAGGTGCTCCGCGTGCTCCTTCTCGTCCTTCGAGTAGACTAAGATATCATCTATGAACACTAAGACGAACGTATCTAGGTACGGGTGGAAAACTCGGTTCATCAAGTCCATAAACACGGCTGGGGCATTCGTCAGACCGAACGGCATCACAACGAACTCATAGTGACCATATCTGGTACGGAATGCGGTTTTGGGGATATCCTCCTTTCGCACTTTCAGCTGGTGGTATCCGGACTTCAAATCCATCTTAGAAAACACTCCGGCTCCTCGGAGTTGATCGAACAGGTCATCTATCCTCGGCAAAGGGTACTTGTTCTTGAGGGTCAATTTGTTCAACTCTCTATAGTCGATACACATTCTCATTGACCCGTCTTTCTTCTTAACGAAGAGCACCGGTGCGCCCCATGGCGAAACACTGGGCCTAACGAAACCTAAGTCCATGAGCTCTTGTAGCTGAATCTTTAATTCCTCTAACTCCTTAGGCGCCATGCGGTATGGTGCCTTCGATACGGGTGCGGCTCCAGGTTCGAGATCGATCGTAAACTCTAACTGCCTATCGGGCGGCGGTCCAGGTAACTCCTCGGGAAAAACGTCCGGAAAATCTCGTACGACAGCAACGTCTTCAAGCCTCGCTTCCTCCTTCTCTTCTCCGTGGAGATAGACAAGGTAGGCCGGGCGTCCTTTCTTTAACATGGCGGTGGCTTGTAACGCGGAGACTATAGCGATTCGTCGGTTCATCGAGATTCCGTGGTACACGGCGGGTTCCATACCCGGGGTTTGTAGGGTTATTAGCCTCTCCTTACAGCGAATCGTCGCAAAGTTCGCGGTTAACCAATCCATTCCTAAGATTACGTCAACGTCTCTCATCGCTATAACTCGCAGATCGTAGGCAACTAGTTTAAGCTCTCCTAGCGTGATTTCTATGTTCGTGCAAAAACGGGAAATCTCTACTATCCCTCCTACTGGTGAGGACACCATCATCCTATGTTCAGACTTCCTAGTAGGCAAGCTTAAGGTATGCACACATAACTCAGAGATGAACGAATGAGATGCGCCCGTGTCAAACAAAACAACAATAGGGGTATTGAGGATTTCGCCTATACCTGCTAGATTTCCACTCTCGGGCTTTCCTTGCTCAATCGTGGGCTGCTTCTGACTAATGGCGTACGCTCTAGCCGGGGCGGGAAGTCTTGGGCGGACAGGCTGCTGCAGCCGCAGTGGCTGATTCTGGTTTGCTCCCGAGCCCGTAGGTGGCGCCCTCGGCTGCTGACGGAAGCCCTGATGGTTCTGCCTCGACCCGGTTCCTACGTTCCTACTCGGACACTCCCTAGAGAAATGACCGTTCCCTCCACAGTTGAAGCACCTATTCGAGTTCGGTCCTCTACACTGCCCGAAATGGTACTTGGCGCAAACGCTACACTGGGGTGGTCTGGCACGGGGGTCGCTTCCTCGGATTGAACGAAGTCTGTCCTCCTCCGTACGGCGGCCTGTTCTGAGCGGGGCGGTATCGTTTGTTGTCATAGTGAGTCCTACTCTCCTCCCATCTCCTCTTATCGTGGTTAGGACGTGGCGGGGGTAAGGTCATGGCGGTGTTCCCCGCGCTCCTCTCCTTTGGCATTGCTGCCTCTACATCGAGTGCGAGGGCTAACGCCTCGGCGTACGTAAGGGTTCCGCGGACTGCCAATGCCATCCTAATCTCGTGCCTAAGGCCCTCACGAAACTTATCGGCCAGCTTCTCATCGGTGTCGGTCTGTTCCGGCGCATAGCGGGTCATGTCACAAAGTGCGCGGTCATACTCGGTTACGGACAGACGTCCTTGGGTAAGGTTGTGAAACTCGGCTGCTTTCGCCTTGCGGTAGCTCTTGGGTACGTACTTGTCGTAAACCTCAGTCTTGAATTCTTCCCAAGTCATCTCGTCTATGCGATCCTGGGGCATGGTCTTTAGCTTGGTGTCCCACCAAAAATCGGCGGATCCGGTCAGCTGATGCGTCACACAGATCATCTTCTCCGCATCGTTGCACACTAAGGTCTTGAAGATGCGCTCTAAGGCACGTATCCAAGTTTCAGCTTTTGCAGGTTCACCCATCCCGTCGAAGGTAGGAGGCTTTTGGTCAAGGAACAGCTTCACGACTTCCCTATCTACTCGTGGGGGTGGTGGTGGAGGTGACGGCGGCCTAGGTTGCGTCACACTTTCTTCTACCGAAGCCTGGGAGGTAGGTTCCTCGTTCCTCACGTTGCGTCTAGGCGGCATTCTGATTTATCACACTCGAGTTGTTAGCGCACTTATTTAAAACTCAAGGCAGCGATAGGGTACTTTGAAAGGAAAGAAAAAGAAATTTTTAACTCATTCACAAGTAGGGTCTAAAGAAAGACCACACAATAACAGTTGTAAGGAAATTTGTCGTGCAAGAGAGAACATAATAAGGTTGCACCATAAGGTGGAAAACACTTGGAAGATAATAGAATGAGCAAGTATATTCGTGCGATAAGGATGGAAAAGAGTGAAGACGGCTTCATTGCCAGATAATAGAATGAAAGGTACGAATTCCCCATTAAATTTCAAAAAGTGATCTCAAAAGGTCTTGGTACAATGAATGAAAAAGAGCGATACAATCGCGGAAGAAAATAACAACATAAATAGAAGTTCTAGAATTCAAAAACATGGGGAAAGGAAAAACAAAATTTCTATTCGGGCACTAGACATCTCCGCCCTCGTCCTCTTCGGGTTCTCCCGACTCTCCGACACTCTCCGCGTTCGAACTCTCTCCTCTCTCGAACGATCCCATCTCCTCGTCTTTCTTCTCGTTGCTTAGGGGCGAAGGAATCGAAGTAAGCATCTCTTCGGCCTCTCTTATGATCCTTCGAGGGGCCGAAACGCGCATCCTAAGGGTCCTTCTACGGGGAACGCGAGCAACGTGCGGCTCCTCATCATCGCGATACTTCATCTGACGTGCTGCTCCTGGCGAGTACCTTTGCGTTGGCGGATGGAGTGGAGGTCCGTCAACGGCGGCAGACATGGCCGGAAGTAAGACTCCTATTAGGCCGACGAAGTCTCCTCGAGGCGTGTATTTGGGCGGGCTAAACCAAGTGTAGGATACTGAGGCTTGAGCGGTCCACTCGCTCCAAGGGGAAGGTAGTATATGGATAAGTCGCATGATTCCCTCGTGATGGGTAGTTCCGTACGCGTAAGCGTCCAGCCAATGACCGTAGAAATCGGTGACGAAGTTCAAGAGGAACTGGTTTCCGTCCCATTCCAGCTCCCTATAGCGTTCTACCGGAAAGTTCCTATTCTTGGCGTAGCGGTGACGCATAAGAGCGTGATAGGGTTGAACCATCTACAAAAAGGGGAAAAGGAACAAGTCAGCACCGTCACAAAAGGTGGAAAAGAATAGAAAGTGTGTGATCTCAAATGGTGCTGCGAAAGGTGTATAAAAGTCAAAAGGTGATGGTTCAAAGCGTCGCGTCCAAGGTTCTCGTCCTTAAGATAACTATTCGTGCGTTTCCATTCGCGTTTCGTCGAATCCCCATATACACTAACGGCCTTATACTAGTCATTCCACGTTTCTATTGTTGGTACAAGCGCTGTGATCGTATAGCTAAAGCATGCTAGGTTCAAAAGTCCAAGTCTAAGCATCGCAACATTTCAACATAATCTCATGTAATCGCATTCGCATTTCAAAATTCTCACAAATTCTCATACAACATTCAACAATTCAACAATTCAAGAAGCATCGCTTCACATTCATAATATCTCCAAGCTCCTAGGGATCATCATTTAAGAAGCATCGCTTCACAAGCACAACAATATTCTCAACACTTATGGCATGCTTCTCACAAAAATGACACTTTCAACCAAAATTTCCAAGAGCATAAAGTTTCAATCATAGAAATATTTGTACCTCTTTCTTTGTGGTTGAACGAGACGAGTCGCGGTGTTGAGCCTTCCGTATTCAGTTTATTAACAAAAGATTACAAGGACAACTTAGATTTTCGAAAAGACTCTTGGGTTCAGAGCGGAAAGAAACTGAGGCTCTGATACCAACTGTAACAGCCCGCCCTCCTAGGGTACAATAAATGCGGCGGCTGCTACCCAAACAGACTCCAAAGAAGTAAACATAGGCTAGGGTTTCATTTAAAGAACGTTAACCAAAAGATTAGAAAGAAGTATCAGAGTATGTAAAGCAATAACTTAACCTAGGAATATGAAAGAAGAAGGAAGGTGTCATAAATAACGATCAAAACATCTGAAGAGTACGACGAAATATCCAAGACAAAATCACAAGAAAAGGGCTAAGGTCTCAAACCGAAGGCAAGATGCCAATATTCCAAAACAAATTCATAAGTGTATCAAAATTCAGCGGAAGATGACCAAGAGAAAGAATAGCTATGTATGAAGACACAATTATACTTGAAGTTCATAACCACCATTCTTAATTAATTAACAAGCTCAACACCCGCCACCACTCGCCATCGTTCAACCTGCACATAAGGAAAACACATGCAGGGCTGAGTATTTTGAAATACTCAGTGAGCTCATTGCCAAAACGTTTTATAAGTTATGCCACCCTTACCAAGTGAACTCGAGTTTTAAGCAGTTAAGAGAAATATCACGAGTATCACAAAATATATTTTCATAGACTGGCCAGTCAAAATAATCCCCCATTTTCTCATCAAAATAACAATCACAACATTCCATGGTGCGACGAAAGTGTGGCCACACTTTTCGCCCACGAGACCGGCCGACTAGCAAGGACGGCTCCCGATCTCATCGTGTATACAGCCTGGTAGGGCTTGCGGCCCATACTCAGACCCGAATTCGTATAAGCATATCCAATATCACATTAAAAACAAACATAGGCATGGCATAACAGTTAAACCACCCTTATAACACCAAACAACATTTTGATAAAATAAAAGAGAGTTTTTAGAGTAAAGCCCACCTCGACTGCTTAGTTTTCAAGTAGTTTCGCTTTTCCGTTATCCGGCTTCGCAACCAAAGTTTCACCTTTTAATCACATAGGCACATATCACAAATTAGATTCAATACTACTCTTACTCATGCATGTCTCAATACCTCTTTTCCCTTTTCCATTGGTTTATCTTATCATTACTAATTAGTCAAACACACACCACACAAACACTACACACACACACGTCGCACACACACACACGCCACACACACACACACGACACACACACATACATACTCCCACACCCCTTTTTATCCCTCTTTCACTCAACCAAGATGCATGAGGGTTCAAGAAGACCGATTTATCGGTTAGAAAGAAGAAAAAGAAGTAGAAGAAGAATATGAAGAACTCATAACGAAATACCTTTTTAGAGAAAAACAATCGGTAGAAACAAAGTAGAGACTTGGTTCTTCAAGAATCTTGGCGTTCAAACTCTAAATTCTTCTCAAAGGATGACAAAATATTGGTGTGTGGAAGAAGAAAATTTGAGAGAGTGAGGAAAGGTGGGGGCCGAAAATTTGGGGTCTAGGGTTGGGGTCTTGTCTTATTTATAGTGCTCAACAAGATCTTTAGGTAATTAGAATAGAATATTTGGTAAGATCTTATTCTCCACAATTAAATAAATAAATATTGTGCAGTAGGGAAGAAGAATTAACAAAAATAGATCCTAGGGACTCCCTAGTTTTTCGAAAATTAGGCCTCTCAAATTGCCAAGACTTTGTTTTGGTATATTTTACGGAGTAGAATAAAATATCACGGAACAAAATAAAAATAAGGATTCTCCCAACTTTGAATGGAAATAGGCGTCCCTATGCCTATTTAAATAAGGCATGGACTTTTAATATTGCCTAGAATAAGGGTCGGGCCTGGGTTTTGGTATTTTTAATGAGCCCAGCCCGGGCCCGGGCCCACTTGGCAAGTGGGTCGGGCTGGGCCGGGCCGGGCCTAGTTTGCTAATTGATTAAATGGCTAAATAAAATTATACTTACATTCATTGCATGCATAATAAATTATAGAACTATGAAAAAAAACAATTATTGAACTATGATATGGTGTGGAGTAATATAATTATAGGTTAATCAATCAACTAATTACATGCATATAAATTAATTTTGCTCCTATAATCCCACTATTCCCACAAAATTAGGAGTTACATATGATATGCTACTATTATGGAACTATTTTAAATATTAGTAGTAATAAATCAAATATAACTACTATCTATATGCAAATCAACTACAATTATGTGAATCAAATGTAATTGGAAATCAAATTTAAATAAGTGTTGACTTAAGTTAGTAATTAAATTAATTGATTTTTTTGCATAATATTATTAATAAAATTTATGATTATCTTTAAAATATATAAATATAAAATAACATGCAATCTAGTAATAAATTAATAGAAAAGATATGAATATCTAGAGATAATATCTAAATTTTTTACCCATATGAATACACGCAAGATAATAAAGCATAATAGATAGTAATACATATTTATACATATCACATAAATATAAATGACTAATCAATCACTTTATATATGGAACTAATCTCTTCAATTATATAAATCTAAGTAATAAATTCTAAGATACACTATTTTTTAAAAGGAAAAGTAGTTAACAATTAATCTATATAACCATGGAAATAAAATTTGAAAATATAAGTTTTGATTTAGATTGATTAGGTAATTTATTTAATACTAAATAGAATAAAGAATATGTATAATATGATATGAAAAATACAAATATATTCATATAATTAAGAATATATACTATAAAATTGAGATTCTGTCGGGCTGGGCCGGTCCTGGGCCTGGGCCGGGCTTTAAGTGGGCCTGGGCCCGGGCGGGCCTGGGTTTGAAGAAAGGCCCAATTGGAGTCCGTTTAACCTACTAAGCCCAGCCCAAGCCCGCTTCATTTCATTGGTGGGCCGGGCCTGGGCCGGCCCATACCCAGCCCAGCCCGGCCCGTTTGACACCTCTAGGTGTCCCTATGCCTATTTAAATAAGGCATGGACTTTTAATATTGCCTAGAATAAGGTAAGGCAAGATCTCTTGAAGTATGTAAAGATTTGGTAGAATAATTAAATTCTAGGTATGGAAGGAAATCAAGTAAGGGATTAACTAAAATAAAATAATTCCTTCCTTCTTATTGTGATTTTCGAAAATCACCAAGAAACAAAGGGGCTCGATTTTTCTCTCTTCAAAAGGAAATATTTGGGTCTTGGATTTAATTTGGATAAATATCCCAAGAATTAAATTAAATCCGAAAAAAATAGAATTTCTTCTTCAAACTTTCAAGGGGGTCGAAAATATCAAGAATTAGGGTGACAAGTATTTATGGAAATTTTCTCTAATGTTCTCACTCACCCTTAGACAATTAATTTACCACATAATCTCATAATTTAACAAATCACATGCAACATCATAAAATCAATAAGTTTGACTTTTCAAACTTTCAACGCAAACCCTAGACTCAATTTGGCCATAGCATCACATGCAATAAATGCATTCACGACTCCACATCATCACTAATAAATTCTAGGGCTCTAAAATTATGGTTCTAAATTCCGAGATGTTACAGCTACAGTGCTGCCAAGACACTCGATCGGGTGTTGCGATCGGGCGCTATCCCATAAAGGTCAAACTACATTTCGATTCTATTTACAACATTAGATAGCGTAATTAAAATCTTAACACATAAAATGTCTAACATTTTAGGTGTCAAACTATTATCCATGGATCAAGAGGTAGAAAGAGATGGAAGATATCATAAACATTGCATTGAGATTGAGCACAAACGATTGATTACATTTTGCTGTGTTATTACAAAAGAGGATTACATGCTATAATACATACTACTCCCTCCGTCCCCGATTAGGAGTCACAGTTTGACCGGGCACGGGTTTTAAGAAATATAAAGAAAAGTTGGTTGAAAAAGTTAGTGGAATGTGGGACCCACCTTTTTATATTGGGTTTATAATAAAATGTGTGTGAAGTGAGTTAGTGGAATGTGGGACCTACTTACCATTTATTGTAAAAAAAAGTGTGACTCTTAATTGGGGACGGACCGAAATGGAAAAATGTGACTCTTAATGGGGGACGGAGGGAGTATATCCTATTAACTTATTTTGGTAAGTTTGCAGGCGTAGCTCTGTCTTTGTACTTGATCTTTGCTGATAATGAACTTTGTTTTCCTCTAACTTCTAACATAAACGCACCATGCATCCAAACGTAGAAAAATCCGATAAAAGAAGCGACTAAGTACAGGACCGGTTGTAAGGAGTTCCTGCTGCCGTGGTTTTCGCTTCCAGTACAAGTACCACTCTAGCACATTGAAAAAGCACCCTGCGACTATAAAAGTTAGAAGCATCAGACATAATATTCTTAAAAAAAAACTCCAACTACTGAGATCGAGTGTTTTTCCGTTGCTAGTGATCAACTTTTTCGATACATCGTAACTCAATGTGATAGCAGCCAGCGACATCAGCGCAGAATACCAGGCAATAACCGAGAAAAAACTGTGAAGCGTTGTCCATCCGCTGACAATGAGGAAAATTGTGATCATGGATGAAAAGAATGCTAAGGTGTTAGTTAATATCAAAGATTTAAAATCTTTGGGATTACTATATGCTATTATGGCATCACCAGCCTTGTGTGCTGACGTGTTGTCCTGCCACACGCCACCTGGTGGGTTGACGGTGGTCTGGAATGCCACTGTTGCTATCAGCACTGCCACCACCATCGTCATTTTTGTCAACTTGGAAGGTAAGATCAAACTGATCAATGATGATCTACGCATTGTTAACAAGATTTTCCTGTGTTCCAAAAAGCTTCTAGTTGTGCCAGGAGGGCTCTCGTCCAAGATAGCTAACGCTGTTTTCCCCATAGAATTACGTATTCTCTTCTCTATTTTCTTGTTTTCCACCAAATATTTTGTAGTCTGAGATTTTGATAAAATAATTAATACCATCATCAATTGTATATGAAATAAGAACAATACAACATGGTGTACAATGTGCGTACAATAAAATGATAGAGATGGTCCGGAAGAGGTCATGTTACCTCAAGTTGATCGCACCTCACAGCCAAATGCAATAT
The DNA here is from genome assembly GCF_023119035.1 of Salvia hispanica. NCBI lineage: Eukaryota > Viridiplantae > Streptophyta > Magnoliopsida > Lamiales > Lamiaceae > Salvia > Salvia hispanica. The sequence continues at coordinate 46,659,566 of NC_062965.1, forward strand.
TGTCTCCCCATTCTCATCAGTTGCATTCACAAAATCTCCCAACCTCTCCACCAGAATCTTTAATGCTGCAAGTTGACCGTGTTTCACGCATAAGTGCAGCACAGTCCCTCCGGTGCGCAGCCTCTCCATAGCAGGGAAAGGGCTCACTTGAAGGAAATATTCTAATACCTCAACACGCCCTTTCATGGCTGCAACATGAAGCGGGTTCATATCATGACTGTCTCGCCAAAAGCAAGTCTCGGGGGCGCCTACTGGTAACAACTTTTGGCAGATCTCGACGTGCCCTTCTGCTGCTGCAATGTGTAGTGGTGACGATTTTTGGGAGTCTAATCTCCAAGCTAGCCTCGGATTAAGGTTCAACAATGCATCAACAAGGGATGTTTGTCCATGCATTGCTGCTATGTGAAGAAGATTTCTTGAACATGGAAATGAGATTCCATCAACAAGATATGGATCGTTATTAAGTAGCTCTAGAAGTGCTGTTACATCCCCTTGGGATACTGCATCATAGAGTTTCCTTTCACTCACCATTCTCCCTCCACTAATTTCTTTCTTTCTTTCTTTCTCGAGATTCTGTTTTACTTTCTTCTTATTCATAAATGATCGATGTTTATATAAATTTCTAACAGGCACTGTCAAGAAAAGTCATAACCAATAAGTCAATGTTCATTTAAGGTTTTTCTATCTATATGTACCGACCATTATGCAATTTATTCATATTGGGACGCAACCATTTGTATTGTTTAAACAAGAATTCCAATTGAGGGTTAACTATAAGGAAGTCTCCGCTTAGTTAATATCCTACACTTCATAAGACTAATATTTTTTGACATAGTTGCCCCATATTATTATGTCATTGCTAGATCATAACATACATATTATATTGTTTGTAACAAATAAATAGAAACATAAGCCACTTACTAGTACATATTTTAAGATCCAATTGGAGTAGTATGATGTCAAGTCAACTCGTTAGCCCGGTGGAGGTGAAATATAATACAGATCAAATGCATAAAAATTAATGTCACCATATATATATACTACAAATTAGTTGAGTAGACTAAAAGGTAGGTTGTATTTGTAACTAGTACTCCCCCGTCCGCAAATAGGAGTCTCGATTTTTTGTTTTGGTCCATCCACGAATAGGAGTCTTAGTTCACTAACTCAATCAACTCACATTTTCGTCCTTGAAAAATATGAATATTTGGTTTGACACATATTTTAATACATAATTGATAAAATAAGAGAGATAGAAAGAAATAAACAATTAAAGTATTTTCAGTGAAAAATAGGTCTCACATCATTAGAGTGAAAAGAGTTAACAAAATTAAAAAGTTCATACTTTTCAGAGACAGACTAAAAAGAAAATAGTTCATACTTTTCAGGGACGGAGGGAGTACATATAAATGAGACTCATATTCTACTGACTTTTTTCACCCAATTTTCTTAATATTTCTTAAAACTCATGCTGGAAATAAATGAGACTCCTATTCGCGGACAGAGAGAGTAACTGATGTGAATCAAATTGTATATTTTTATTCTCATAGCTTTACATGATTTATATGGTTTGATGCTTGCAAAAGTATGTATTATAGTGTAGAAAGCGGAATGTATGGTGAAATGGGACATAGAATGAAGTCGGATTGAGAAAGGTCATTGAGAAAAAGGTCGTGCAAAATAACTAATTTGGCATACTGCCTAGTCTGCGTCGCGAGTCCATAATGTGCTCAAAATGAGGCACCCGGCCGGGTGAGTTTCATGCCTAATAATACACTCGGCAGGGTGACATGTCCAAACAGCGGAAATTCCAGTAAGCCCTCAAAATTAGCCACACGGCAGGGTGATTTTCATGCCCAATAATTCTCCCGGCCGGGTACGAAGACGCAATAACCACCAAATTCAGTTTTCAAATAGTTTGGAGGCAGTTTTGGGGGGATTATTCAAACATTCCAGGTGAGAAAAGAGAAAAAAAGATGAGGAAGAAGAGAAGGGAGAAATTCCGGCCAACATTCCGACGATCCATCTCCAAATCCCAATTCCACTCAACGAGAGCATGCTTCCTATGGTTTTTATTGCAATATTCACCATATGTTTAGGCTAAACTCTCAATGTTACTCCAAGTTGTAATTTAGGCTTGTATGGATGTTTCTACACCATTGAATCTTTATGTTTTGATACCAACAATGTGCTTGATGCTTATACACCATGTTTTTGGCTAATGATGTAGTGTTGTTCTTTCCGTTGTTGTCGTCTCTTTAACATAGTTTTGAAGTGCTTGATTGTAACATCCCGAAATTTCGAACCCTAATTTTAGAGCCGTAGAATTTTTTTATTATTTAATACTATCGATGATGTGGGAGATGTGAATTAAATGATGAGTGAATTTATTACATGAGCTCTTATGACCAAGTTGTGTCTAGGGTTGAGGCTTGGGTTGAAAAGTCAAATTCGTTGAGTATATGACGTGGCTTATGAATATTTGATTTAAAGGTGAAATTATGTGGTGAATTATTTGTTTAAGGGTGAGTGAGATTCTTAGAATATTTCCAAAGATACCATAACCACATTTTTGTGGAATTTTCGACCTCTTTATATTATTGGAGGGAAATTCTATTTTTTTTTCGAACTTAATTTATTTGCTTGGGATATTATTCCAAATTAAATCCAAAACCCAATTATTCCATATTTCTTCATGAATATTTCGACCCCTATGCCTTACACATGGAGATTTTCGAAATCTCCTATTTATGGGAGAAGGGAATTATTTTATTTGTTTAATTGATCCCTTATTTGTTCCCTTCCATACATTAATTCAAAGATCCTAGCAAATCTTACCATATCTAAGGAAATCTTGTCTTACCCTATTTAAAATAATATTTTAAAATAGATTCCTTGTGGGAGAAGCATAAAAAATGCCTACTTCCCTATTCTATTGAGGGAATTATTATTTTTATTTTGCTCCGTGATATTTTATTCTACTCCGTAAAAATACTAAATTAAATCCTAGGCTAATTAAATAGTCTAGAACTCGAATATTCCTTCTATCACTACCTTAATTAACGTCATTTTTCCTTCCTCTCTACTTCACAATATTTATTTTATTTAATTGTAGAGAATCAAATCTTCTCAAATATTCTATTTAATTACCTAGAGATTTTATTGAACTCTATAAATAGGAGAGAAAAACCCTAACCCTAGCATCACAAATTTTCGCCCCCTCCCTCATACCACACGCCTCTTTTCCTCTCCACTCCCTCTCAATTTTCTTCCACTTTCCTCCAAGATTTCTCTATCTTTTGAGGAGATTCGATTTTGAAACCCAAGAAATTGTTGACGAACCAAGAGTATACTTCGTTTCTACCGATTGTTTCATCAAAAGGTACCTTGATTTCCTCTCTTCTTGTCTAACAGATTAATCGGTGTTCTTAAACCCTCATGCATCTAGATTGAGTGAAAGTGGGATAATTGGCATATAGAAGGTGTATGTGCGTGTGTGTGTATGTGACCTGTGAATAACGCTCATGTGTGACATAAGTTGATGACATATCTAAGATTGTCGAGTGTATAAATTTATATGGTGAGTGTGTCTTGGTTTTGAATGATAAAATAAACCGGATCGATGGGAAAAAGGGGAAGCGTTGGGACATGCATGATTTAGGAGTTGATGTTGAAACTAATACATGATATGTGCATATGTGATCAAAAGGTGAAACCTTGGTTGCGAAGCAGGATAACAAAAGGAAGAAACATACTTGAAATCTAAGCAGTCAAGGTGGGCTTTATTTACTAAACTCTTTTATTTCCAAAATATTGATTATGGTGTTATATGGGTGGTTTAAACTGTTATGACATGCTTGTGATTGTTTTGATGATGTTGTGCGCCCGATGCCTAGTTTGAGAGTTCGCTCCATTGGGCTATAGGGCTATGGATATGTATAAACGAATTCGGGTCTGAGTAGGGCCGCAAACCCTACCAGGCTAGTGTACACGGTGGGATCGGGAGCCGTCCTTGCTAGTCGGCCGGTCTCGTGGGCGAAAAGTGTGGCCACACTTTCGTCGCACCATGGAAATGTTGTGATTGTGGAAATTTATGAGGAAATTGGGGAGTTGTTTGACTGGCCAGTCTATGAAATTATTTTTGTGATACTCGATGATATTTATTTTCTTTTGATAATTGCAAAACTCGAGTTCGGTGAGGGTGGCATAATTAATAAAATGTTTTGGCATGAGCCCACTGGGTATTCCAAAATACTCAGCCCTGCATGTGTTTTCTTTATGTGCAGGTTGAACGGCGACGAGCGATGGCGGGTGTTGAGCATAAAATGAATTATGAAATCTTTTGATGATAGTTAGACTTTTGGTGTCGCCGTGTCTCCATACATGACGTCACTCCTCTTGAACGTTTCCGCTAGAGTCTATAGTTCTTTTCTTACACTATTATTGAATTTGAACCTTTCTAGAGTTTTTATTTGAATTTAAGGCTTGCTTGTTGGAAAAATATTAAGTTATGGCTTTGTTATTTATCACATTTATTGATGGTCAAACTTTTTGATTAAACCCTAGTCTTATTCTTCGTCTCTTTAAGTTCCCTTGCGATCGTCCGAATTTTATTAGCCCTAGAAGGGCGGTCGTGACATTGATTGTTGGTATGCTAATGAATTAGAATTGTTCAGAGGATGATTTGATAGTGGATTAAGTAGGTGATTATTGTAGATGTTTATTTCCCTCGCGCTTCCGCAGGAGTTTATAGAAATTGAAAATGGGTTCATAGGTTATGTGTTCAGCTAATTGTGAACTACTCATCGTGTATATGTTCAGTGTGTGATTAGGTTGATGTTTTAATCCCTTCATAAGTTCGTTATTAGAGGTGTAGAACAATACAAGCCTATTGAGCAACTTGGAGTGACATAATTTTTCGTTTGAAAAATCATTCTTTAGTTAAAATGTTGTTTTACTTTGTCAACAACTTTCAAAATCAAAAATCAAATTTGTGTATGTTTTTATATGCTTTTAAGTGTAAACAATCTTTCACTTGCCTGTGGATCGACACATGAAAGATTACTTATGACACTGTAATCTTGCAGTATCGTAGTATTACTAGAGTTAATTAATTAAACTTGATTTATTGTGTGAACTGAAATTGATACTCTAAACCACGCATCGATAACTCAATATGGTTTACATTGGACTCCAAATTTTAGTCCAAACAAACACTTTCAAATAGCTTAATTTATGGATCGGCCCACTCAGTACAAAAAAATCCTTGTTTACCGACCAAAACTACCGAGCACATCTAATTGTGCTTGGGAAATAGCGAGCACCTTTAACAGTGCTCGGCCTTGTGAAATTTTTTTACTAACAGATGTGAGCGCCATGCAAGTGCTCGGAAAATAATGATCGCCACCATGTGCTCAGTACACAAAAAAATTTATTCAATAATATCCCCATCTCGGCCTTATGAAATTTTAATGTAGTAGTAATTCGCTAAAAGCAAGCACTAAAAATGTGCTCGGAAAATACTCCATATGTTCTCGGCATACAAAAAAAAATTTATTCAATAATATCCTGATCTCGGCCTTATGAAATTTTAATGTAGGAGTAATTCGCTAACACTTAATTCTTGAACATAGACATATAGCATATATATGCTACTTATTTTATAGGAAAAGGCATATGCAACCATAACAATAGTGGTGATTGCAAGAATTCCACACACATGCAATGACTATCCATCAGCAAGTAGCAATACCATACAAATCCTTGTCAATAAAGTAGCCTCCCGTCGGCCCTCCACGAGGCAGCAGCGCCACCTTCACCACCCTCTCACCAGCCTCCTCCGCACTGATGGCGCCGAGATTGCTAGTAATATCCGTTCTCGCAAAGCCAGGGCAGAGGCTGTTGATGACAAAATCAGCGTGCTTCTTAGCCAGCACTTTTGTGTACGCATTCAAAGCCGCTTTAGACACTTTATAGGCCGCACCATGACTCGGCCACTTGCTCTCTTCCAATCTCCCCTCTTTGAAGTCATTGAGGAATTCTCGCACCACTCCATCCACGCTCTCTTCAGTCAGGCCCGCCTCGTTGCTCAGCACAGCTTTTGCACGCTCGTTCCTCAAGAGACGAAGGTGGCCTAAGATGGAGGAGACATTGACGATAGTCGGTGAATCAGATAGTTGGAGGAGAGGAATGAGGGCTTCTGTCACTCTCTTTACACCGTAGTAGTTTGTCTGTATGCACTTTTCTCCACCCTCGTATGTCTGGATCATAGTTCCTTTCGCTTTCAGCTGCAGCGTTGTCTCAACCTCTGAGTTAGCATAGACTGTAGCAGCATTCGCTTCTACTAGCTCTTGTAAGATTGAAACATCTCCCTCCAATTCTACTCCTAGTATGCCTGCATTGTTCACCTGCACAAAAATTGCTTTGATAAGTTAGCCTAATGGTGGGAAGTTGAAGATGAGATATGTATTGATACCAGAATGTCAAGCCTCCCATATTTTGTGGTGAGGAATTGGACAGCAGCAGTGATGCTTGCAGAGTCGACAACATTGAGTTGAAGAAAATCCACATGGCCAGAGTGCTTGAGGGTTTCCACTGCTTCAAGGCCTCTCTTCTCATCTCTTGAAGTTAAAATCACCTTAATTCCTTTGGAAGCTAACTGCTTACAGATCTCGAATCCGATTCCTTTGTTCCCACCGGTGACTAATGCATACCTGCAACCTGCATCCGCCATTGATAGTGAGATTAGTTAGTTATCGATGAGGATTTGCTTTTGCTTTTTTGGCTCTGATGAGATTTCAGAAACATACTTACTATATATGTAGCCAAAGGAAAAGTGTTTGAGGCAATAATACAACACAATAGTCAAATTATAGATAAGGGCAAGCTATTCATATCTTACAAAAACTCATAATTTTAGACGGAACCTATTACCTACATCTGATAGGGACATATGGTAGCAGTACTATGAAACTGTAGCCATGTGAATAATTCCTTCAATAATGGTGGAAGGTACTTCTTCCATCCCAAAATAAGTATCTCAATTACTACCATTTTGAGATTTCATTAACATATGTAGCAAAAGGAAGTGGATGAGGCAATAATGCATATCTAAAGACAACAGTCAAAAGATAATTAAGGCGAGCCAATGCATAGCTCACAAAAACTCATAAGAGCATCCACAACGCAGTTTGCGGATGGCTCGATCTCGTCTTGCCGAGTCGAGCCACCAGCAAGCCTACATTGTTGAGATAGTCCACCACATGTGGAAGCCACCAAAGTTGACTAAGAATGTCAACAATTGCAGGTGGGCATTAACACAAGTTAATGCATTATAGAAGAGTTTTTCTAACTTCATGCAGCAAAGCTGCTGCAACTCCCTCGAAACTCAAACGTTGCGGCTATAGGGCGGTGGTAGAGGTGAGAATCACATCAGCTAGTGAGAGAGAACAAGAGAGAGTTTTGGTGAGTGCATTTTGAAAGAAGAAAAAGTGAGGAAATTCCTATCTCCCTTAAAATTAAAGCTCACTCCTCTTGTGTGTATTCCAAGTTATTCAACTTGAGATTTGTGTTTCCCCTATAGAGTGTAGGGAGAATTTTGTAAGCCTACTATATACATAGTGGAAGATTTAGACTTCGGTCTCGTGGTTTTTCCCGATTTGGGTTTTCCACGTAAAATTCTCGTCTCACATTTTTATTCTGCACCAAATTTGTTTTCTTGGTTTGATTCCATTATTAAATGCAGCAAGAGGGAAAAGAATTATCCTGGTTCCGATGTGCAAGTATCAATTTATTTTTTATACTCTTTGATAATTATCACCTCTTTTCTCAACAAGTGGTATTAGAGCCATCGTGGTTCTGAGGCGGATTAAAAATGGAGGAATCATCTTCGCTTGGTGGCATGTTCAAATTGAGCGGATCAAATTACTCAATTTGGAAGCCAAGCATGTTGGATCTCCTATACTGTAAGGATCTCTATTTGCCCCTACAAGGATATGATGCCAAACCAAAAGATACGAGTGATGATGACTGGATCATCATGCGCAGAAAAACTGTTGGTTACATCCGGCGCTTCTTCGAACACAATATCATTTCACCAATGAGGAAAAGGTTGATGTTCTTTGGAAGATAATGGAAGCTATGTTCGAGAGAAAAAATGCCTTGAAAAAGCGTCCATCATCAGAAAAATCATTCGATTGCGATATGTGGAGAGTGTGGAGGGTGCCAACATGACGGAGCACCTCAATGCATATCAAGGTCTTATCAACCAATCCATCAACATGAAGATTTCTCCGGGGATGGAGAGGAGATTATCGAAGCATCGCTCCACACGCCCCACCATGTGGCGTGCTGCTATTGGCGATTACCCACTTGCTAGCCTGCAAGTAGGCGTCGTATTATAACAGTTGGAATTTAATTTATTTTGTCAAAAATTCAGAAAATTTGAAAAAATAATTAAATAAAAAATTAATAAAATTTTTCCACTTCCCAAAATATTACTACCATTTTCTAACAAATAATACTTTATTATACTTGTACTGTGTACGTGTTTTGTTAACCTATGATGCATTGATTCATCGAAAAACATAACAGTCAAAAATCTGTCGAGTAAATCTAAATGCATGCTTCACATAAATAAAAATATTAATCATACTTTTATTATGGAGAGAATAAGTTTTCTAATTCTTAAATTTTGTTATAATATAATTTGAGGCTCTTTTTTTAAAAAAAATATCGTCGCGACTCTGAATTTTGAATCAATATATATTAAGGAAGAATTTTTGCACTTTTTAGACTTTTTTTTGGACCAAAATATCATTTTGGTCATAAGGGTTATTTTTCTCTTAAAATTGTAGAATTGGAATTGGAATAGAAATACATCTCATTTGATGAAGATCCATGTATTTTGAGATCCAATTTTACAAGGAAAACTCAAGTTAGTGACTGATTTTGCTATTTTTTATTTTCAATTTTTTAAAGAGAAACAAAAGATAAAGTAAATTCAACTATAAAGTTGAATCTAAACTTCAAATACTGAAAGATCAAGAGATGAAGAACATGGAAAGGAAGCTAAATGTCATTGATGGAATAAGCTAAAGGCTCTTACACCATGCTATATCCATAGCTAAACCTTCAAGAAATCCACAAGCCTCATACCTCTACTTGATCCACCCTTGAACTAGCAATTGAGGAAAATTCCATACTTGAACTAGGAATTGGATAAAAATCCTCAATGGGAAAAACAAATCTCACAAGATTCTAATTCAATGTTCAACTAAGTCTAGAAAATGGAAATAAAGTTATTTATAGTCAGGGCTCAAATCCCGAGAAAAGGGCCCATAAATCTAGCATTTCGTGAGCCACCCGGCGGGTGTACTTATTGGCTTCGAGCCACCCGCCCGGGTGGAAGCTCCTGATCGTCGATTTCTTTGTTTTGTCACCCGTCTGGGTGGCACTTTCTGTCCCCTTTGTGTCTTCGTCTTCTCACCTGTCCCGGGTGGCTTTTGTTGGCCGAAAGTCATCCGCCCGGGTAGAACATTCTGACCTCTCCATGCCATCTTTTTGTCACCCGTCCGGATGGCACTTTTATGCTCTTTCGTAAAATGGGCATAACTCTCTCCACCGGACTCCGAATGGGATGTGTAAAATATTCACTTGAAGCTCTTTCGGAAACGGAGACATTTTGGCCTTTTCAAAGCATTTGGACATCATCTCGATAGGCTGATTATTGATTGAATTACGTGTAATTAAAAACTTTAATGCACGACTTCCATAATTATATCATCCTACACATTCTGTTCTATCATTTCAAAAAGAACCTTAGAGTATATAGATGTTTTTTTAGTTCATGCATTCCAATAATTGGATGAACTCATTATGTTCTATCATTTCAAAAAGAACCTTAGAGTATATAGATGTTTTTTTAGTTCACGCATTCCAATAATTGGATGATTTGCTTTAACGTGTGCAACATAGCTTCTTCATCAATAACTATACATATTATGTTTATTTAGATTCGTTGCCAAAATAAGTACTGTACTTTATATTTTTTGAAATTTTATTTTTCATGTGAGGAGAATCCTATATGTAGCCAAACTGAAAGCATCATTTAAAATTTGTTTTGTTTCTATCGGTAATAGAGGGAAGGAATTTCACATAATTGATGGAGAACTGTTTTTATACTAATAAAAATTACACCTTCAAGATACGTACACTTTTCATTTTTATCTGTCCCATAAAAATACGTGCATTTCAGTTTTAGATTATTATAGTATCAATTTAATTAGAGTGAACTACACTAATAGTCTTTGAACTTGTCGAAAAATGCACCAATGGTCCCTAAATTTTTTTTATAACTTATTTGGTCCCTGAAATTTACATTTTTGGTACCTGTCGATATTTTATACCCAGAGAATTTTCTATAATTCACTTTAATATTTATATTAAAAAATATTACTATTAAATACAACTTGTTATTCGCAAACATACAAATTAACATAATATTTAATTTAATAACATTTGATCTTTTATTTAAATTTTTGAAATCATATAGCATCAAATACTATTTAAATGAAAGTATAATTGAGTTTATAAAAGAAAATGGTGTTGGAAGAAAAAATGAAAAAAATTAAAAGAAGAACAGAAAGATCCAAAATGCCCTAGAATTTTAAATATTTACATTAGTGGAGCCTAGGGTTACTTTAGTCTTATTATACTAAAAATTATATAAAAAAATTTTAGGGACCATTGATGCATGTTTCGACAATATTAGAGACTATTAGTGTAGTTCATTCATTTAATATTATAGGTCTCACTATCCACTAACACTACTTTAACTATCATTCTCATCTTCTCTTTTACTTTATCACATCATTCTCACAATCTATCATACTTTATCAATTTTATCTTAATTTCCATGTCATACTCATTGTTCATATTTTTATGGGACGAAACAAAGTATTAACTTTTTAATACAGTTATTTTCATTTTACACTTTGCCACTGACTACTAGAAAATGTGCAGTCGGAATTCGGAAAACGAATAAAAGTTTGAGATAAATCTTATCTCCATATTTCTCTCCCAACCCTTAAAACCCCAATCCATTTTCAACAAATCCGAAGAAGAGATGGCCACGATTTCTTCGTCTTCCTTTGTAATCTCTCCGAATTTCCTTCAAGAATCCACAAAACCCTTCAAAACTAATCACTTAAAACTCAATTTCAGGCCACAGCCTCTCCCTCTAAAATTCACTCACAGAAGACTCAATGCAGTGGCGGAGGACACTTCTGTCGCCACGGCGGACCCCTCCTCTGTCGCGGCCAGAAGATTGTACGTCGGCAACATCCCCAGAACTGTCAAGAACGACGAGCTCCAGAAAATCGTCGAAGAACACGGCGCTGTCGAGAAGGCCGAGGTTTTTCCTTGTTTCTCACTATCAAATTGTTCTCAGTCTCTTGTTTTTTGTTTAGTTCATTGCCGCGTTTGACATTTTAATTTTGTAAATTGTAATTCGATAATGCGCTGATGAATTTTGGAAGAGGTTTTAGGTTTTGCTGTTAGTTGTTATTGAAGAAGAATTGATCAATTGGCGTTAATAGAATTAGGGATTAGATGTTTGAAAATCTGATTGTGGCTATATGCTTTCCCCAATTCAATCTTCAATTTCATTGGAGATTGAATTGATATATCCCCAAACAATGTGCACAATCTGCAAAGCAACGAATCGAAAACGCGTCACTTATAAAGCTAAATATGTGAAATAGTGATGCTTTGCTTTGAATAACTTGGGGTAAGGTGAAATTATGGTGTGTGATTGTAGGTGATGTATGACAAATACTCTGGTAGGAGCAGGCGGTTTGCATTTGTGACGATGAAGACTGTTGAGGATGCCGCTGCTGCTGCTGAAAAATTAAACGGCACAGTAAGTTTAAGAGCTTGAGAGGTCCATAAGATGAGTGGTTTGTTGGTTATTGATGTTTTCTGGTTTTTCTTTTGCCAATAGCAAATTGGAGGGCGTGAAGTCAAAGTGAATATAACCGAGAAACCACTGCAAACATTGGAATCGTCATCAGTTCTGCAAGCCGAGGATTCTCAGTTTGTTGACAGTCAATACAAGGTTTATGTAGGGAATCTTGCAAAGACAGTAACTTCAGAGTCACTTAAAGCATTCTTTGCGGAGAAGGGAAAAGCTCTCAGTGCAAAAGTATCTAGAGTTCCAGGGACTTCAAAATCTAGTGGATATGGCTTTGTTACGTTCACTTCAGAAGAAGATGTGGATGCTGCCATATCTTCTCTTAATAATGCGGTACCTTTTTTTTTCTATCAATCTTGTCTAGAAATAAATATCGTAGTGTTCAATGATGGAAGAGCTTTATCGAATTCACATCAGTATAATCCTATATGAGACGGGATGTCTTCATCTTGGAGACAAATGAATGAAATTCCAAACTAAGTGCTTCCATAAGCTACTCCCTTACTCATAATCTTACAAATCCACCAATATTAAACTCTGAACTTTGATTTTCCAGTATATGAGTTTAGATTTCCCCCTGTTGTTTATTAGCCATGATGTTGCATCCTACTCCCCATCACATTTGGTATAGTATCTTGCCGAATGTTAGAAGCACTATCATAATAAGTTCGCACCATAGTCTAAAGTGTTTATTCTCAGTAGTTATATGGGTTTGTAATCCATCGTGTTTCCTTGTTAATGCAGGTGTTTGAAGGACAGAAAATCCGGGTTAATAAGGCGTAGCGTTGCTCATTTGACCTAGGTGGAAAGAGTGCTGCTTGGGGCATATCTTCATGAAGAAACAACATCTGGTATGAAGTTGAACATATGATGAAACTGGAAGTAAATTGTAACATTGTACCTGCTTCTTACATTGTGTATTTATGCAATGTGCTGCGATGGCGGTGCTCCTTCTCCACGGAATTGATGTTTGATGTAGGTCCAAGTGTCTTAGCTACTTATGTTTGTGTTCTTTGTTTTGCACTAGAGAATTTTTGTTGATGTTATTACATGAGTTTTGTACTTTTGTATGTACCTCCATTCCCTTTCGATTCTCTGTTTTACATTAGTTAGTATTCTCAAAGATCTTGCATATGAAAAATGGTAATGATTGTTTGGCAACTCTCTCTCTTGGAAGTAAGATTACGTCCAAAAGTAATCAATTCTGTTCAAACAAGAAACATTGGAAAAAAGTGTATTTGTTATTTTTATTGTTTCTTTTTTAGGACTTTACGAACTTCTTCGTGGTGGTGACTAAGCGTTTGATGTAATTTCTGATGGACTTTCAAATTAGACACTACTCGATCTAATTGGTTGATTTATGTATTCTGTTCAAAATATTGAATTTTGTATTAATTGAACGAATTTCATACTATTAAACCATATTAAATCAAATATTGTCGGATATAAATTATAATTTAACGGGAATAATCCATGATTTTATGGAGTAATTTTGATTTTTTAATAAAATAAAATCAAATGTATTGCATTTGTTATTGTAAATTATCTTAATAAATTAGCAATAATAATAATAATAATTTGAATAAAAACAAACAGCCAAATACTCACTTCACACATGATTTAAAGTCATAGGTTGACTTAGTGTGATATTTTAAAAAAGTGAAAGAAATAAAGAAAGAAAAAGCCTAATTCTTGTTTTTATATATTGAGTATTAATTTTATAATATAAGGGTAATAAAATTAGTGAAATATAAAATTCAAAAAATAAAAGATATTTTAAATATGGGAAATTGGTCTCTAAAATCATGAACTTTACCTAAAATTTGGTATTTCCCATAAACTTTGAAATTGGTATAAAATATCACGAACTTTGCATTTTGTTTGGTATTTCCCAAACTCACTCAAATAAGATATTTTCATCAAATCTTATTTAACGTAGGCAACCGTGATATGTTTTATAATATTTTGAACCACTTTTTAAGTTCATAACATGTAGGATAAAAAGTTACGTTGAAAATCACGTTGATTTAATTGTGTGAAGTATGATGAAAAAGCCTCGTAAGTTAGTCAAATATAGTAATAGACATGTCGTGGGAAATACCAAACAAAATGCAAAGTTCGTGATATTATATACCAATTTCAAAGTTCATGAGAAATACCAAATTTTAGGCAAAGTTCATGGTTTTAGAGGCCAATTTCCCATTAAATAATTGACATTAAAAAATCACAAAATGAGATATTAATATGTTGGTGCATGTGAGGGAGTAATTAATTTAGTAGTGCCCAAAATTAAAGAGAAAACTAAATTACGAAGTTTTTTTTTTTTTTTATCATCAATTTTTGATTGAAAATATGACGGATTATATAATAACTTTGATATTTTTGAACAATTGCCCCATAATATCAAATTTGGTAGAAATTATGTGGGATGTACCAGACGAAAAACACTAAATGGATAAAACATTCAGATACTTAAATGATGTCATTTTTTTTAATACTTATTATTAGCAATATCTTTAAATTATAAAAATATGCGACGTCAATAAATTCAACACATAATTTGGTAAAATTTCCCATCATAGAATAATTGACAAAAAAATATCAAAGTTTCTATGTAATCAACCATTTTAAAATCTGATTTTTGGGAAATTAAAAGTAAAACATAAATTACGGTCGTCAACTGCTCCGCTCGGCCACGTCGCAACAGACAACGCTCGAAAAATTCAATTCTTTTCCACGCTTTTCTATTCGCGCCTCACCATTTCCCGCTCCGCCGCTATTCTCTTCCCTCTCTCTATTTCACTCCAATACACACACCCACTACCGTTTACAGAGACAGAGAGACGAATCGAAGAAAGAGATGTTCTATTCTCATACGTTTTTGGCCAGGAAGGGCCCCTTGGGGACTGTTTGGTGCGCTGCCCATTTGCAGCACAAACTCCGAAAATCTCACTACGTCAAGACCAACGTCTCCACCACCGTCGGTGCGTAATCGCTTCTCATGTTTTTCTTTTTTTTGGGCATAATCATTCTCTCCCGCTTTCTTTATTTTTTTGGGGGGCTTTTCGGTTCATTCTAGAAATCGAGAATTTAAGAATCAAGAAATGGATTCATAGCGTTATTGATTCTAATTTGATGTCAAAGAAGAGGAATCTCCGATTCAAGAAACTCTTGAGTGTCTTTGCCATTTACTTTCGGTCTCGCAATGTGAGAATATATGAATTTGTGATAAAGATTGAATCTTTGATGCTATCATTTGGGACTAGGGCTATTGTAAATATTGCTCCAATTTTAGAAACTCTTGAGCGTCATTGCCATTTCATTTCAGTTTCCCAATGTGCGAATGTATGAATTTGTGATAAAGATTGAATCTTTGATGCTATCAATTTTGGGACTAGGGCTATTGTAAAGATTGCTCCAATTTAAGAAACTCTTGAGCATCTTTGCCTTTTAGTTTCGGTCTCCCAATTTGAGAATATATGAATTTGTGATAAAGATTGAATCTTTGATGCTATCAATTTTGGGACTAGGGCTATTGTAAAGATTGCTCCTTTGACATTTTTTTCTGTAGGTTTTGACTAAGAATGTTATACTCCTTTCTGTATGTACTCTTGTATATTCACAAGTTGATAAGAATAATGTATATATGTTGCTTCCTCAATTTCTATATTTTGTTGCTGTGATGCCACTCTTTCTACATTTGTTCTTGTTCTAGTGGTAGTATTTCAAACTTGTATGATGTTTTTCCTCAAACTCAAACACTGTTGGGGAACTTCAAATGCAGAGAAAATCATGAATCCTGAAGTGCCGATTGCACTGAGAATGTCAGGTCATCTACTGCTTGGAGTTGTGCGGATATATTCGAAACAAGTTGACTACTTTTTTGAAGACTGCAATGAGATAAGGATCACTATTAACAGGGTGTTTACAACCATCTCTGTCAATCTTCCAAGTGATGCCACTCAAGCGCCCCTTCATTCCGTTACTTTACCAGAAAAATTTAATCTCGACAACGTAGAATTAGATGATTATTGTTTAGACTGGTATGTGACTGTTGAAACTATTTAGAATTTTCTTGGTGTGAGCCATAAATACAGATTGATTCATGGATTTTGCATTTCAGGCGTGAGGATTCTCATCTTAAGAGCCATGATGAGATAACACTAACAGGTTTAGCATGTGAAACTTAAATTGTGGTTGTGCTGTTTCTTATCATCTAATTTAAACTTAATTTATGTTGTGTTTTCTATTCTGTAGAGCAAATTCCTACTGGAAAAGATCCTTACATTGTCATCACTGTTGATGAGGTGTGGTAATCCTTCTCATCATTTTATCAAGAACTTGATAGAATAGATTTTCATGCTTGGCTAAATACGTTTTCTCCATTTTGCAGCGTGATCTGAGGACCTCGTCATCGATGGAAGAAACTTCAGGATCAGGTCCCACGCCAATGGAGGAAGAGTAAGGCTTGCATAGCTTTGAAACTGTGAATCCTTTCAACTCTTGTTCAAAAGTTAAAAATTTAACTCCCTTGTTATTGCAGTGATGTTCCTCGTGGCGAGTTTGATGCATCTGCTGCTGGTTTTGGGACTCCGTCTCATAGTAATAATTTAGGAGCATTTGGAAGTAGAACCCCACAAGATATACCAAGTTTTCCTCGTGTCGAGTTAGATGCATCTGCTGCTGGTTTTGAGACTCCATCTCGTAATAACAACTTAGGAGCATTTGGAAGTAGAACCCCACAAGATATACGAAGTATAGAAATCATGCGTGATGCTCAATATGGTTTTGATTTCAATAATTCACCAATACTGCCCGACCGTGCTCTTCCTGACAAATTTCTGGAGGATCAAATCATCAGAGATAATGAGATGCAAACTCCAGTTAGAGAAGAAGTGGTATTACCTGATGCAGGCTTTTCTTCATCCCATAACCATGGAGAACAACACTCGCCTGTGCACTTGGATTCTCAAATACCTTTTGGTTGGTGCAAGATGTGATTAATGTGACTGACTTAACAATGAATGCATCACTAACATGTATCTTGTTTTTGCAGCCCACAATTCACCCGAATTGGAACTCCAACCAACTCCTGAGATGGAAATTCAACCAACGCCTCCTGTGGCAAAGGAAAAAGTTAGAAGGAAAAGAAAGCAGCCTTATGATACAACAACTGTTCTGAGCAACGAGTATGATTTACCATACAACTCATGCTGTCAATTTGAAATATATGTTTCCCCGCACTAATGTTAGGAAATTTTCAGCCACGTTAAGAAAGCACTAGAAGATACCAGTGATATCCTCCGGGAAAGAAGGAATTGTCCCTTAACTTCTCTTTCAATCTGGAAGCGAAACAACAGGAGACGGTTAAGGAAAGAAGGTTTATTTGTCGAACCATTTGTAACTGGTGAGTCATGGTTGCCATATTTTTAAGACATTAGTTTCACTCTGGCCAGTTTCTCATCTTAACCATGCACATTCTCCGGCAGGGTCTTCGGCTGAGCTGCAGGGTATATACAGTGAAGACTGTGCTAAAAACCATCTAGTTACTATCCAGGAAACATCTCACGAGGCAAATGTTGAAAAACCCTCTTCATCTAGGCATGACAACGATATTGAGATTGAAGTCCTTCGCAATAATGACCGTGCTTCACCAGAGATATGTATGCCGTCCTTTTCTACTCCAGTGCCTTCTCCAAGTGGAAGAAGCCATTTCAATCCTGAAAAATCCAATGCTGATTTGCTATCCGAACACCTGGAAATGACTGATCGAACATTACCAACGTCTGATGTGGGAGCATCTGGGAATCTTGATTCGGGAATGAGAACCCCAGATGCATTCTGTGACAGTGATATGCGATTCGACAACACAGTCCTTTCTGATATACCTGAGCTTGTGCCTTCCAGCGGAGTACATGCTCTATGCTTATATTATATTTTTGAAAAATTGGTCTAACTTTCTCATTCTCATATCATATTTTTTTTCTTTACATCAACAGGATCTTGGGTTTCTAGAGCAGGATGACGATTCTTCAGCTGGTAAGTTTGCGGATTCATGAATTTTCTGTTGTCACATCTTGATCTTTCTGTTATGTCGTATGTATGCTTGAAGCTAAAACAAGATAGTGAGGTTTGTTACCTGCATTTGATTAGGATCGCAAGGAACGCCACAAGTTGGTGTTTTCCCAGGGAATCAAAGCACCCCAGAGCTTAGTGCATTGTCTTCACGAACAAGGTAAGCAACGTTGTCTCCTCTGCCCCCGTTTGTATCTTAAGTTTGTAGACCAAGCTTTGGTATTTAGGACAATAGCGCAATGAATTTTCTGTAATGTTGAAATTGCATTTGTTATCTGAATGCAGGGCTGTGGCTCAATACTTGAAAAAGCAGTCAGCAACCCCTATCTCAAGCAGTTTAGAAGAATCGTCTGAAAATCTCACTTTGGGAAAGATTCTGAATGACAAACCAAGAAAAATATGTGCACGGATGTTCTATGAGACGTTGGTATGTGTTGAATCCAACGCATTGCTTATAGAATCGGAAGTATGCATAGATTATCATCAAAATGATAGTAAAGGAGCAGCCTCATACTGATTTATTTATACAATGTTCAGGTTTTGAAGAATTGTGGACTTGTAGATGTTCATCAAGAGAAATCTTACGAAGATATCGTTCTAAAGGTGACACCGAAGCTTTCGAAGGAGCAGTTCTCAGTCTAATAAGGCACATTAGTTTTGCATGTAAATTTAGGTAAGGGATGCTGTTTATTAAACTGAGTTCTTTCATTTCTGGGATCATGCTCAATGAAATGCTTTAAGGATCTTATCTTTCTTAACCTGCTTGAAATGCAGGTGGATCCATGAAGATTAGTAGAATAGGGGAATCATTGACCTTAAATTATTATTCCTAGTAGAATAACTTTGTGTAGGACTTTTCCTTTGTGAGATCTTTGTGTTAGAATTGGTCTTTTTCTTTTTTGCTTTTCCTTATAAATTATCTTTAATTCCTACCATAGCCTTAGGTAGAATTGGAGTTGCATATTTCAAGTACAATATGTATATTAATAATCTTTATTTTATTTTGACAAGTAGTAAGATCAAGTGCCTGATTCTCTAGGAGTAATATTTTCCTTTAGTATAAATAAAAAGAAAAAAGGATTTCGTCAATTCCTCTCCAAACTCAAATTTAATTTTAAAATATCGAAATTGATCAAAACAGAAAGCTCCACGAAACTGATATCTACAATTAAAAAAGGATTCCATTAGCATTCCTTACTTCACTTCCACAAAGAGCATAATAATTGCATTTTTTTTATTTAATAAATTCATAAAGTTGCATCTTAATCACCATAAAGCGGGTTTGGCCTTATTTCGTGGAAAAACTTCGGTAAACATAATATTAATTCCTTATTTGTAAATATTATCATCTCAGGTGGATAATTTCCAAGTATCATCCCAATTTTGTCATTTTATATTTGGATTTTTACCAAAGAAGAAAATAAAAATATTTTTTTAAATGAAAAGGATCACAATCACTTACTAGTGGAATTTTAGGTCTTCCACCAAGTCAATATACTTGCGCAACACAACATTAATCAATTCAATATACATGACTTATTGACTTCATTCTTGCTTAGCATGCACGTATTTCATGCCTATAAATAGCTAGTGCAACACATTTCATTTAATTGCCACTCATTTACTCGCAATTAAGCCTACCCACAAAATTAAATGTCCCCCTTATATAGCTTCTGTTTAGGGTTCCTGAATTGCTTTGGATATATTTCTTCTTCATCTGATCACAAAGAAGTTCCTGATAATGGCTCCACAGCTACACCAATTGTTGTTCCTCACTTCCCTACCAAATCTCAACCTTTGAAATTGTAGTAGCATAGCATCATGTAGTAGCATTTTAAATTTTATTGTGCATGCTAGCTAGTTATAATTTTCAATATCGCTTCTTTCTTTATATGGATTTATGATAGCTATTGTTGTCGTTGGAATTGATAAATAGTTTTATTTTATTTTAAATCTATTGGCTAAAAATCATCAGAAAATAATAATGTCAACTCTTCACGCAATAGCCAAGATGTCATCTTTCACTACCTCACTATCGAAATCAGGTCCACATCACCATATAGTCCCCAACTGCGATACCTTCAAACAATTTTGTCGACCCGGCTACTCTAACTAGACAACCACTGCTATCATATTTAACAAGGAACTAGAATGACAAAAGTACAAGGACTAAACAAGATGAATCATCATTGACTGGAAAATACATTAGAAAACTGAAAAACAATTGAATTCAGCCATTTTCCTATTTCCTTATTTTCACCTATTTCCTACACTAAGCCAATGCCATGTAAAAATTTGGTTGGGAAACACTACAACACGATTTGAAAAGGAGGCCCAACACTTAAAAGGCCTCATTGTCAAAATTAAACAAGGTCCAATCTCCTTTGTAGGCAAACAAACTTGAATTTTACTCAATTGGTTGGTCTTAAATTGCTTAGGAGAATGGGCCTAATTTCTCCACACAAATACCTCTACTACCCTCCACCGTATTCACCTTTGCGACTTGCAAATTTTTGTGCAATAACGCTCCCCGCGTTGTTGCCGTCTTTTTCCCCCCAAACTTTCACAGCAAGATCGGCGATCAACAAATCGAAAAATCCAGGCGACGAATCTGTTGTGGGAGATAGTTGCATACCAGATCACATTTGAGAACGTTTAACTAAGGTAATTTTTCAAATCGCGTCCCCGATATTTTGTAAAAGCAAAGTTTAAAAATCCATCGAAGTCACAAATTGTGGAACATGAGGGTGTGGTGGAATTATTATCTGTTAGGAGAACGAGAGTGCCATTGGCAGTGAGTAAATTATTTGCTTTATTAGAGTTGTTCCTATGAGTTTTCTTTACAAAATTTTTGGGTAGCCTAATCAATTTTGGGTACCCTAGCAATATTTGTGTACCCTAATTAATTTTTTTCGTGTGACTCTGTTTGTAACCTTCCATCTTTTTAATTTGGGTTCACCCTTTGTGCTCATTGCTACTTCCGTTTGACGTGCAATATTTAGGTAAAACACAAATGGCGACGCCCAATTCTGTCAATGAATCTGTCATTCAGGTTATGTCCGACGTTATTCGGGACCATCATTTTGACGTTATATGTGTTATACTCATCTACCTTCGAAGCATGAAAAGCGGTCGAAGAGGCTTTTCAACCGATATTCGGAGGCGCTATTCATTTAATCGTCGGATTCCACAACAGGTTCGCTACATTAACCGACTACTTCGTGTGAGTGATGTGGCTTGTTTGGAAAATTTGCGGTTGGATAGAAACGCATTTGGGAGGCTATGTATCATGCTTCGGCAGATAGGCGATGTAGTCGACGGTCGGTACGTCTCTGTAGAGGAACAAGTAGCTATGTTTTTGGGGATTTTGGCACACCATAAGAAAGTTTGAGTGGTGAAGTTCGAACATTGGAGGTCAGGGTATACAGTGTCAAAGTATGTCCATGCTGTGTTAAAGGCTGTGCTGAAGCTTCACAGAACGTTTTGGGTTGTTCCTGAACCTGTGGCTGACGACTGTAAAGATCATCGGTGGAAATGGTTCAAGGTACATGGTAGATTACATTACGAAACACTTCATTTTCTCTCTGGTGTCTTATGACGTGAATTTTCTGTGTGCAGGGTTGTGTAGGAGCACTTGATGGCACATACATAAACGTACAAGTACCGAACGGTGACAAGCCTCGATATCGATCTCGAAAGGGACAGATTTGCACTAACACCCTTGCTGCTTGTGATCGTAACATGAGGTTCGTTTACGTTCTAGCCGGATGGGGGGGCTCTGCCGGTGATGCTCGTGTGCTACGTGATGCCGTTAATCGGGAGAATGGTTTCCGAGTACCTATTGGTATGAGTGCTCACTGTCAAACACAGATGTAAGACTGTTTTGCCCCCAATATATCTTCCACGTTTGATTGAATTTTTCTATATTATTCGGTGACATTAGGAAATTACTATCTTTGCGATAATGGATATGCAAACTGCGAAGGGTTCCTAACTCCATACAAAAGTGTCCGATATCATCCACGAGAAATTTTCAACATGCGTCATACAAGGGCTCGTAATGTCATCGAACGTGCATTTGCCGTTTTGAAAATGCGATGGGGGATTTTGAGGAGTGCTTCCTACTATCCGATGACAATCCAAACTCAACTCATTTTAGCATGTTTCTTGCTACATAACTACGCTAGATCTTCTATGCCAGTGGATCCACTGGAACTTCTTGAGGATGAAGAAGACGATGATATAGTCACTGAAGTTGAATCGCAGAATGTTCAAGGGAACTACATAGAATCCGTTGAACCCTCTAATGCTTGGACACATATGCGGGATAACTTGGCGGGGTCCATGTGGGATGAAGTAAGTATTAATATGTTTTTCACTGATCCATTTGCAATATTTCTTCCAATAACATTAATTTGTTTTTTGTGCACAACTTATGCAGTATGTGAATCATGAAGTTTGAGGTTGGCCTTTTGTTATATCACATTGCAGACCAGCGCGAGAAGCTCTGGAGATGTTGTTCGAGCATGTAGCGTTGTGGCCTGATATGGTCGATCTTGTTTAAATTTTTAGACAAAAGACTGTATTATTGGTGGACACAAAAAGTATTCTAAATTCTTGGTGAACCTAATGACATTCAGTATTGTAATGAAATTTGTCTATGATGCACTTGATATGCAAGATCCTAGGATTTCATCATTTATAGACCGTTCAAAACAATACTAGTGCTTACAATGTGCATTCTAACATGTTTCTAGTAATGAAACATGCAAATCAAAAGTGCACACTACAACTTAAACAGTAGGATAATTGAACTACATATGTCAGTAGTTCATACATTAGTTAAATGAGATACTCGACAAAGTTGGTATCCCTCTCTGCCTTCAGCGGCGAGGTATGTCAGCCCCTTGATGCGGGCTATTAGATGCTTGTGATGATCCTCCGGGAGATGATTTCGGACTAGGCACATGCAAATAGGCAGGCATTCTACGTCCACATGATGTCTTCATGATAGGTTTTCCACGAGGCCCTGGTACATAGAACACCGTGGATGGTTTATTCGACGACTCTCGGTTGGATGTATCGACTTCTTTGTCGTCAAACAATTTGCGCTTCACCTTTTCACTGGTAAGAGTCACCGGTGAGTTAACTTCCTCTGAGAAGGGAGAGTCACCGCCAGTTAAGTCGATCACATCGCGACGGTTAGAGGTGGTGTTGGACAGGACAATGACTTCTTTAGGGGCAGAGAACTTCGCAGGACTGACGAAGCTCTCTTGCTTCACATCCCGGGTACCGAATATGTTGGTCAGACGACAATACTCGGCTTCATCTTCGTGGTAATATGCGTCAGCCAACGGGTGACACTACACAACATACATGCAAACAACATTAACAAGTGAAATATAAAGAGTAAAATGGCTTATGTTACCTTCAGCAGCTGTGTCCAAACGCTATTTGTGGCATCTACAACCTTCAGATTCGGATACCACCACACATCTGGGGTCGATACGACCAAGTTGAAGGTCTTAATTCGTGTCTGCAGAAACTGGACCCTTTCTTGCAGCTAGTCGGTGCTGAATCCCACACCAAAGCGTTCCCCTATCTTCGCGCGCACCTCGAGTAACGCTTCTTCCGGTATGACTGAGCCTTCAAACTGCAGCTCTTTCTTCATGGCCAAAACAGTGGATAGGAGCTGGTCATCTAACTCGGGTGACCACTTCCCACTGTAGAAAAATAGAGCTTGAGGTGGAATATTCATGGTTTACTTACAGAGTTGCTAAGTTGAGGTGGTGTGGGTAAGTGAGTTTAAGATGGGTATTTATCTTTGGTAAAAGATGGTACCATAATATATTGGTTATCTCACCATATTTATTACTTTGATTGACTAATAGCTACTCCACTCTATAATGAATAGCGGACGGCGTTGGTATAACATCACTTCTCAACCAATAGCCGTCCATCAAATTTATAAGGGAGTCAGTGGTGGTAGATGATGTATATTAACTGCAGATATAAATGTATTTGAGATTGTGGGTTGGTGAACATACCATTTTGCACCAGATTTATCTCATAGCATTATCAAAGGATCCTCATATATCTACGAGAAAATTTTCAAGTGTTGGGGTTTCCTCTTCAAGATTTATGGCTGCAATTCCACCTTTCCAAAGGAACAGGTCTGATTACTTGAACATAGTCTAATATGCTCTATTCTATGTTCAAAATTATCCACCTTTTGGTTTTCCAATTGAATGACGTTTGCTCTTATGGTCATGTAAAGGGTCGAAGCTGATGGTCTGTGTATGCCTCCTCCACCCTTTGTGAAGACTTACCACGCTCGTACTCACGGCGAAAGTCTTGTTAGCATAAGAAGATTCTTGTTTGATTTGTTCAAATATCGCACTTACACACAACCTTTTTTAATGATTTTGTAACATTTTCAGTGGATCCCTCCTGAATGGGCACATAGATATGGAAGAGATCTCCCGCCCTATTGCACTCTTGTGATGCCTCATGGAGGAAAGTGGGAGGTAAGGTTGCTCATTGTGGAGAACGGGTGCTACTTTCGTAGCGGCTGGTCATCTTTCGGAGATAGGAACAACATTGAGAATGGGGATACCCTCATCTTCACATACATCGAAAGAGGTGTATTCCAAATAATCAGATGTAGCTCAATAACTGGATGCCCCCCTTTGTATGATTATGATGGTATATAATTGTAAAACAAATGTAGTCAATGCCTAATACAGTATACTATACTGCTGCATTCCATGTAACTAATATGACAAGATACAGGTGCCGAAGGCTATGAAACATCTGAGGGAGATTCTGATGCCGAAGACGCTGGAACAGACGGAAAATGGGGAGTGCATAGCGACCTAAATGATCACCCATCATTCTCAGTTGCTTTCAATGAGACAAGTATTAGACGAACACTGGTAACAGTGGACGAGATATGTAATTGAGTTAGCATTATCTGAAAGCTCAATAATGTCAACCTTCATTGTTGATTGTAGGAGATACCTGTAGGATTTTGGAAGCAATTTGTTCGTGAATCAGATGTGGAGACTGAGGCATATTTCACAATTGGCGGAAGCACTTGGGAGATGCGTCTATCTATGCGAAATGGTAAAATTCGAGTGAAACGGGGCTGGACTCACTTCAAGCAAGTGAATAATCTACGAAAAGGGATGACATGTCGTTTCTACCTAGTAAACACAGAGGAGGTTCACTTCTTCGTAGCAATCCACCCATGATATGTGCCGGCATAAGGTAATGTTTTGCACCCCTGATCAATGCAGTTCCCAGTCTCATGCATGAATTTTTGTATATTGCGCTTACTGAATGTTTTATTTTTGCCCCTACACTGCATCATGAACTAAGTAAAACTACTAAACTACTCACTGCTGTGAACGTCCTCCCGTTTATATTATATTTATGCTTGTGGCAATTATGTGGTCTTATATTTTTGTTGTGTATAAGTTTGTATTAGTTAGAATTTGTGGTCGGAATCTGATAAGTAGTAAGCAAAGCGTCGTTCATTTAGTAGTGGCCTTAATGACATAGCATATATATATTACAAAATAAGAGACACTACATTGTGTCTATTGCTATCGACCTACATAGTTCGACATTCTTTCTACTACATACGACTAGTACAAGACAAAATAAGGACCATAACACCATCCAACAACAGCCAATACTAAAACCCGGTGTAATGCTCAAGAGCATGCCACACATACGCTTGTCGTGCACCCTCGGGTAGGCTCATGAAGTAGTCAAGGCGCTCAACCCTCGCAAGGATAGCATCCGAAGCGATGAACACTTGGGATAGTGTCAGCCCTGGAATGAGAGAAATCATCTGGAACACCTCCTTCCTTGCTTTAGTCACATCGAACTCGTATCCAATGCGAGCTGCGAGTCGGTCCAATCTTGCATTTGTGTCCTTGTGCAATTGGCCAATGACATCGATAAGACCGTCGAGTGGCTCACCCCTGTTATGTTTCTTCGCTGCCCTAGTGGGGCGTTGGCTGTCCTGTGAACACTGTCGGTCAGTTCATCGGAAGTGCCGTGAGTATTGCCGCCAACTCCATCCAAGTGTTCATCTACACCAAGGGGTGTTTCATTGACGCGTTCAATGCTGGCATCAGGAGAGCCAGAGGCATACATTGCATTTGCACGATCAGTATCTTGTGTGCTGTTCCCGCTAGCCCGATCCTTGCCGAACACTACCTTCCAGTCATTGAAATAGGGCCACGACTTGTGGCGAATGAAACGGGCACCACTGTCAGCCTAACATAATCATCAAATACATCCATTCGAGCAATCAAACTTCTATACATCAAAGTTGATTACAAAATCATCTACATCGGTATACAGTTGCATAATAAACGAAATTGATAATTGATAATCGTAGGACTTGCGTGATACCTCGATTATTTCACTCCATTGATGCTCGTCACAGTCGATCTTATAGTCACCATGGTTGTTGAAGCCAACTCCACTCTTTTCCAGTATTGAAGACACAGCAGAGTAGAACTTCTTCCATGTATGAAGCTCCGAGGTGAAATGTGGGCTTGCCCTCAAATCAGTGTTCGGGAACTCGCGGCGCATGGATTCTTTCAGCTTTTGAAGGTAACCGTTTCTGAAGCCGTTGTCGGACTTCCATCCAGTCGCGACCAACTCTTTCAGTGAAGCTAAGAAGTACACATCCTCCCGGTCGGTCCAGGCCCTCCGGGAGCGATCACCATGTGGTTGACTCCGCGAAGAACGCCCCCTTACATTAGCTGCAAATTCAAAAAAAGAGAATGTAAGAAGGTTTATACATAAAAACCGATAAATACAAGCAACTACAACTCATTCCCCCGGTGACTTGCGCTGCACCTTGGCTGCCACCCAATCCTCCACGCATCATCTCCTTGCTTATTGAATCCCCCAACTGTTGACCTTCAATTAATGCGGTAGGTGTAAATTTTTGAATCAATGGAAGCCTGCTATTTATGAATCGAACTCACCATTTTTGGTCCCAAATTATTTCATTTCCCGCTCTCAGAATTTCCCCAAATTTCATTTTACCGCCAGCAATGAAAAAAAGGGCGGGGGCTTAGGTGATCGAATTTTTTGGGGGACATTCTGGAAGGGGCAATTTTGGTTTAACAATAATAATTGGGGCTAAAATGGACCACATAAGGTTTATATTACAAAACTAAAAAAGGCTACCAATCGGCGGACTTGATAGGATGCGATTTTATAGAAGCTACAAAACGGTAATAATTCACCCGGCCGGGTGAGATTTTCTGGACAGCGCAGTGTTCGTATAACGGCCATAACTTCTTCTACCGAACTCCGATTAAGGCGTGCGAGATACCCACGCGAAGATCTTTTGAAGACGAAGAGATTGATATGCATTAGGGGCTGATTGGACTTCAAAATATCCAGTAAATATTGTCTCAAACCAAGGCTGCTGCACATCCACATATTTTGTACCTTTTTCAACACATTCTTAACAAAATGGTCAACATACCAACATAATGGAGAAGTAGATATAAACACGTCTAATAATAGACAAAATATGATCAAATTCATAAATAACCACCCTCTAAAACCATGTAAAATTCAAGTATGTCAATATGACATTGTCTATGCCTAATCCCCATTCATAATCCCTGAAACTATCATAACCGATGTAATCCAAGCCCATCTACAAAACACCCTAATGATATAAAAGTATTCTAAATGAAGACAAAAACTAATACTCCTCCACTTCCTTCGCATGAAAGAGATAGTACTCTTTATTCTTTAAAAATGGCATAAATAATTTATACTAATAAAAAATTGACAGTCTAGCTTTTGTGTCCATTTCTCAAAAGCATAGTTGCCTTGCCTTCTCAACCCTTGAAAAGCTTCAAAAAGCGTCCCCCAAAAATCCAAATCAGAATTGGCCTCTCCCTCTCTGTAAAACTGTATCTTCCCCGCATCACGTCTCCTTGCACAAATGTATATAATCCCACTCTCCATCTCTCCCAAACCACACTTTCCCTAGCCATTCCATCCCAATTCCAACTCAATTGCCATTCTAATGGCTCTATTAAGCAGACTCCCATCTTCAACACCAATTTATCAATCAAGAAACCCCAACCCTTCCCTCCATAGAAAGCTTTTCACCATCAATTGCTCGTCCGATTCGCTAAAGGCGTCACCTTTCACTGAAAAGCACTCAATCGAGAGGTACCAGCGCGACAGCTGGGTGTACAAGAGCCAGCTGCAGCAGCCCTCGTGCTCCTGCCAGCTCCCCTCCGATCAAGACTTCGTTAGGGACTATGACATAGCTATGCAGCTCCCGGAGCTCAAGAAGCTGCTTGAGGTTTTGAGGGAGAAGAGGAGAGATGAAAATGGGGGTGAGAGGAAGGGGCCTGGCAATGTGTTCTTGGTGGGGACAGGGCCTGGTGATGCTGAGCTCTTGACGATTAAGGCATTGAGAGTGATCGAGAGCGCTGATTTGCTGTTGTATGATCGATTGGTGTCTAATGATGTTTTGAATTTGGTTGGGCCTAATGCGAATCTTCTGTATGTTGGGAAGACTGCTGGATACCATAGCAGAACTCAGGTTTGTTTCTTTGTTGCTTAATTTAGCCCAATTTCAAAATTTTGTGATTTGTCATTGTGAATTTTGTTAATTGGTAGTAGTTTTATATGATTTGTGAATTGGATGATTGTGTGGTGTCTGTGGTGATTGAAAGGAAATGTGTGTAATCTATAGCAAAACGAAATAGGTTTCTAATCCCCACGGCTAGAAATTAATGTTCATAACTGTGATAGGTGGGCTTGAAAAAAAACTTCCTGCTGAAGAGAGATTATAAATTGTATTTATGGTAAGGTTGACAGTAGTTGAAGCTGACTTTGTGTTTGTCGTTGTGAACTGGTGTAGTTTGTGTGAAAACAGTTACTAGTTTGTAATGGATAGAGTTGAAGTATGAGCTGACTGGTCCTGCCGTGACTGTATAATGTGCAATTGATCGAAGAATATGGTGGGGTCCATGTCGCGTGGTCATTTCTATCATCCTACTTGTAGGTTTTGACGTATAAGATGTAAAAAAACTTACTTGGGCATGTATAAAGATGATCTGAGTGCTGTAGAATTGATTTACTGTAGTTCTGGTCATGAAACATCTTCACCTATTGATATTGTTTCTGGAGTTCTCATGAAAAATTAAGGTTTGATGCTTGAAAATGCATTGCTGTCTTGTTTCCGGAAGGAAATACTTACCATTGAGGGATTTAGCAGGAGGAGATTCATGAATTGCTCTTAAGTTTTGCTGAAGCTGGAGCAACTGTTGTAAGGCTTAAAGGTGGAGATCCTTTGGTAAGTACTATAAGAGCTTATATCATTAGAGAATATTAATGGAAGAATGCCATTTGCTGTTTCACCATGATGTTTTTGAAAGTTGGGTTTTGATTACTATAACCTTTGGTTGCAGGTATTTGGAAGGGGTGGAGAGGAGATGGACTTTCTACAACAACAAGGGATTGAAGTGAAAGTCATTCCAGGTATGGCGATTTGGAATAATTCTCATTCTTGTGCGTATGTGCATGTGCATGTGTGTTTTTGTTGTTATTCCTTCATTATGTTTGCACTTCAATCGTCATTGGTTACTTCAGTATGAATTCATGACGGAGTTCACTACTTTCGGGAAGTTCCTAAGTATAGAAACCTAGGATCCCTTTTTAATGTGCAGGTTTTGCTACTTCGGTTTCGTTCTACATTAAACCAGAGACATTAGAGAAAATGCTAAACCAAGTTACATGAATGGCCAAACGAGATATACTTATATATCTTCTGGAATCAGATCCTGTATACAAGCTTTGACTTTAATGAAAAGTATCATGACCTTATATACGTGTTTTTGTAAATTGACAGGCATAACAGCTGCTTCTGGAATAGCTGCTGAATTAGGAATTCCATTGACACACCGTGGTGTTGCAACTAGTGTTCGATTTCTAACAGGCCACTCAAGAAAGGGTGGAACGGATCCTCTGTTTGTCGCAGCGAATGCTGCTGACCCGGATTCCACACTTGTAGTCTATATGGGCTTGTCGACTCTCCCTTCCCTCGCTTCCAAACTAATGCAACATGGTTTGCCAGACAACACACCTGCTGCAGCAATCGAGCGAGGAACTACTCCTCAACAGCGCATAGTAAGCCAATCTTAACCAAGTTCTGATTTTGATTGCTGCATGTAAGTTCGGATAGCAGACACATAAGGCAGATTATGGCAGATATCAGAATTATCCTTTCATATCATCCAATCCTAACTCGTTTTGTAACCATTAGGTGTTTGCTGAACTGAAGGACCTTGCTGATGAAATAGCAACGAACCAGCTAGTTTCGCCTTCTTTAATCATCATCGGGAAAGTTGTTGCTCTTTCGCCATTATGGCCGCATGCCATGCTAGAAACTTCCTCCCTGGTCGAATCTAGATAACAAGGTTTACACGGAGGTGAAGCAAAGAACCTTGCCTTTGAAGGCACATTAAACTGATGGTAGCTTCTCTGGTTGCTTTTTATGCTCATCAATCTGCATCCCTGCATCAGGCCTCGATGCGAGATTAAGAGCGATCATAAGCGTCTCATGCTTCATTTTTGCTAGTGGATTGCGGAATTAGTTATTTATCTTAGTCCAAATTATGATCATAATTGGTGACAGAGTTGGTTGTATTTGAGAGTGTAGGGGTGTCTGTCTCTGTTTTAAACCTAAAATAAGAGTGTGTTGATGTTCTTTATGCCTTTATTTTTCTCTAGTTTTCGTAAGCCCTTTTGATTCCATGTTTTGTTTCGATTACGGCTGACAATTTTTGATACGACACGGACTCACACGAAGTTAACACGACACGAACACGCACGCTTAGGATTTGGGTCCTAGGGTTGACCCAATATGAACCCGAAGATAACGGGTTGGGTCGGGTTGGGTTTGGGTTATACATTAAGGAAAAAAAATAATTATTTTTATTAATTAAAAAAATATTAAACTTTAATTTTAGTTACTTTTGTTGATTAAAACTAAAATTTAATTAATTAAAAAATATTATAATTTAATTTTAATTAATTAAAAAATACTACTATACTTTAATTTTATTAATTAAAAAATATTAATTAATTTTTAATGAATTTTAAAAATATACTATTATACTTAGATTTTATTAAAAATTAATTATTTTAATTATTTAATTTTATTATTTAGATTTAATATTCCTATACTTTAATTTTATTATTTTGATTAAGAAAATATTTATTTTAATTTGGTATTTTTTATTTTATCCTATAATATCATGTTTAAATCGTATAATAGCATCGTGTATTAGTCGTTATCGTGTCGTGTCAAGATAATTACTATCATTAACAGATAATTGATTTTTTTTTGGTACACGTTAACACACACGAATCCGACACGAACCCGCTGGGTTGTAACGCGATGATTTTAGGTTGGGTTGGGTTTAACCTTATTGGGTTGGGTCAATTATGGGTTGACAGTAACGATAAAGACCCAATCCGCATGATTTGACAGACCTAGTTTCGATGGTGATATGTACTTAATCCCACTATGGCTAATGGAGTACTATTAAATTTTACACGCTGGTTGATTATGTTTTTGTATTACTCCCTCTGTCCCATAATATTTTACCATTTACGTCTGTCCCACAATAAGAGTCATATTTCACTTTTATCAAAAATGGGAAGTATGACTCCCATTCCTCCAATTTATCCCACTCACGTTATTTTATAAACCTAGGAATAATATATATAGGTGAGCGGAGGAGACCCATATTTGTCTAACTTATTCAATCCATTTTTCATTATATTTATTAAAATTCGTGTCCAAACCAAATAGGATTCCTATTGCAAGACGGAGGAAGTAGTATTTATTTTATAGAAAAAATAAATCTGAAAATGTTTAGCTTGATTAAAACAATTAACGGCACTTCCAAATTTGAAATTAGGTACTACTACAAATTTGCAAATGAACGCAATTCTGGTATGGATTGGTACACTAACCAACCAAAAATGCTTAGACCATTTTTGTACATACAACTGAATCAAAACATGAATAGTTTGTTTGATATGTTTCTCAGCAGCTGATTGTAATGTCCTAAATTCTACAAGGAAACGAAAAAACACTAAAATTACGATACTTATTAACAGAATTATGTTTACTTAACAGGAAAAGTAAGTGTTGAATCACTGAAAACTTAAACCAAAATTTCATTTCCATATCTGTACATGTATAGAGTGTGGCTTCTTAGCACTACAAAGAATGAATAAATAAATTGAAAAGAATAGGAATGTAAGGTGCAATTTGTACACCTATTAGCTAAACATTTCATTTCTATGCAATCTCCTCGCTACTTCCTTCAGTTTTTTCCTTGGAAAGCTTTCTCTAGCTGCAGTTTCAAGATTCAGAGACATCGATGCCCCAGCCTACTTCGAAACGTGTCCTTCAATTTCAGGCCCCATTGCATTGGTAGAATGCAGTTGAAGATCAACTGATATGATTGAATGGGATGCAATAACTCATGTGGTAAAGAGTGAGATCCGTAGAGAGTTAGACAGCGGAATGCGCTGTCGTGCCATTGCACATGCACTCGGGGATAGGGTACTTAGTGACATCTCTCCCAGCTTTGCTGGTCCTGAGCACCGGCTGTCCCATGGAATCCTGCTGCAACTCACGAATCAGTCTGTTGAACTCGGATTCGGGAAGGGAAGAGTTCAAGAAGTGTTGTATCATCTGTCTCTTGTTAGGGATTATAGTCTTCTTGTGCCCTGCATAGGCTCTATGCCCCTGAATAGCATGCCCCATATTTCCCCCATGCGATGGCATGAACACATCACTATTCTCAGAGACTATGTCGTCGACAGCAGCCAGAAGGGAAGGCTTGTTAACTATTGGCTCGAGTTCACCAGGCAATGCAAGGTCTTCCTTGTTGAAGAAATGGGGAAACTCTGAGGTGAGTGGCAGCAGGGCTTCTTTTCCACCCAACGGAACGCCTCCTGCCCAGTAGATTCTCGTGCTCGTTGGAGCTCCCAGAGCTTTGAGTAACCTAAGCATACAAAACACATGCATACGTTTAGAACAACAGCCCGTGGTAAGGAATTTCATGCCATTTGTGAATCCCAGAAACTTAGCAAGACTTACCTAGCTACTTCCAATGCGTTCAAGGGGCATAGGCCTGCGAGTTTCCTGTCATGATAGGTCATGTTTGATCTTGAAGTCAAGAGCTCGGGGCGTGCTTTCCGTTCATTGTTTATCATCTCATCATAGTCACGAGTTAGGCCAGGGAGACAGCCAGTCCTCACCCACACATCCTTCTCCATTCTCAAATGAAGAGCAAGGTAAGGTCCCTTGCTTCTCATTCTCTCTGTAAGTTTGGTACCAAGCTCAATGATACGTGGGACGAACCGTAGAGCATCAAAAGCCACCTACATGTTGATTAGGATGAGAATGTGCAAAACTCAAACAGAATAAAAGAAGCAGCTACAAATGTGAATTCCTAAGCAAAAGGTAGATGTTTTTCAGTGTAAGTAGAAAGAAGAGACGGCCAAAGATACCTTGCAACGAAGCTTCTGAAGATCGGAAGGGAGATCCTTAGAGAGCCTCGAATCCAGGCCGCGAAGCAGCAACACACCCTCCCTCCTAAGCTGCAAGACACAAAGGGTTTCTTTCGATCAATAACTTGTTACTAAACAAAACAATATTCAAATCATTGGAGGAATCAAATAGAATCTCCAAAACCATCTAGGGCCGGCCTACAAAAATAGGAATCAATACCACTAAGCTGTCTTTTTTTGAAAGATTCAAACTTTAGAGTCATCTAATTAACCTTAACAGATCAAAAGAAATTTCAAAGATGACAGCTGCAAACAGTAATACTACTAGAAACCTAACTATTTGTCCCAACCACAAAAGATGACTGCCATTATTGGCATAACAAGCTACATAATTTTTTCCACTCTTCTAGAAACAGAAATATGATAAAACTAGAATAAATGAAGGCAACCTTTTTATGATAGTGAGAGCGAATCCATTGAGGCGAGGCGTGAAGGGGAGTCCTCTTCTCCTCCACCGGCCTCGTCATCACATGCGTCGACGGCAGAGAAGAAACTATTCTCACATCATTCGCCAAAACACTCTTGAAATGATCCAAATCAAATATATCACTGAACTCACTGCAATAACCAAAACATAATCAATTTATTGCTTAAAACACTAATAGGATTGAAGAATTGGCCTAAAAAACAAACCTTTCATCAGCCCAGATAACATTCTTCTGCAAAATCGGCACAACCAAAGCAGCCCCAAGAATCCTTGCAATCACAACAGCATCGATAATCTGATTCCTCTGCTGATTCATGCCTCCAGCAACCACCACCATCAAATAGTTCGACCTATCCTTCACAATCTCGCCGCTCTCTCTCCGATATCCGCCGCTGAAATCCAAACAAGGCCTATACCCCATCCCATCAGGCTGCTTCCAGAACTCACTCTCCTCACCCTTTTCCCCAGTTTTGGCGGCAAAATCTAAGTCAGAACTCAAACCCCCATTTCCGATTACTGCCTCGCTCTCTTGAGATACGGAGCAAGGGAGCTGGGAGGGGTCGAAGTTGGACAGAATCTTCAACATCCAGAGAAATCCGAGAAAAAAGGCGAGGGAAATGAAGAACCGCGAGCTTCTTAGAAAAGCCCTCAGCTTTGAACGATGAATTTGCTTCTTTTTGTTACGCTGAAGCAGAGAATCGAGCGATGAGTCGGAGAGAGAGTTGATGAACTCTGATTGGACGGAAATGTGGCTCTTGTTGATGCTCTTCGACACCGCCATTGCAGAGATGAGAAAACGCGTGGGAAGGAATGGGTTTGGTTGAGCTTTCGTGGAATATTTAAGTTGACAGAAACGAGAAAAAAAGAGACATTCAAAGAGGAAGAAAGTAGGTTAGGCAGAGTTGTACACAGAGTTTATGCGTGTGCCGCGGGAATCTGATGTAAAAACGCGATTTTGAATCTGAAACGAAATCGTGCGTCACAGAATTCCGTTTCCTCATATATAAGGCGATTTATCTTTACTACTTCATGCCTGGATTAATTGGGAAGCGCATTCAAAATTAGAAGGAAAATGGCATTGATTATTAATGTCTTAAGATATTACTACTCTCTTAAGAATCTTAATTGGATATTTTTTTCTATTTTGAGTGACTATGAGCCACTTTTAGAATTTAAATATTGTAGTAATAAGATTGCGTGATTATTACTACCTCCGTTCCATAGTAGTGGATGTGTTTCTTTTTATCACATAATTTAAGAAAAATTGTATTAAGTAAATTAAGTAAATGAAGAATAAAATAGAAAATGAAATAGGCAGAGCGATGAAGTGAAAATAAAATAAGTGAGAAGAAATGTGTTACTTTTACTAAAAGTGAAAATGACTTCACTACTATGGAACGTACCAAAATAGCAAAATGACTCTACTATCATGAGCAGACTCAAATGGAAGACACTAGGGGCTAAAGCCCTTAATGAAATTCTAATATATTTTTTAATTTTATTCAAATTTAAGGTAAATTATTGTATAAAAGCCCCAATAAATAATTTAAATTATATTTTTTAATTTATTTCTGCGTTACGGAGTATAAATATTTAAAGAAAATTTTGGCACTGCATTATGTAATTATATTTTGCCCCCTTTGGTAATGTTTCTGACTTGTTCGTTTTGAATAAAATTAGCTTGTTAACTAATTGTAGAAAAACAAATTTCACTGTAATGCTAATTTAGTAGACAAATTACATCTTACAATTAACAATAAATATTTCATTTATACGCCTAGTATAATTACGTGGGAAAACAAAATTAGAAAGACGGTTTGTCGCATTGAAAAGCAGCCAACTGTATTCCACAAAATTCAACTATGACAGCTCGTTATACGCATCTATAGTGCTTGCTTCTTTGACCTAAACAAACTACACCAATTCATTGCTAATAATTTTGATATTGCCTCTTTTTGAATAAATAATACACCTCTGTTTCAATAATAGTGACCCTTTTTATTTTAATTATCTCATAATTAGTTGGTTTCCTTTTTAGGACATCTTTATTGCTCACATTTTAAAATAGGCATCTTTATTACTCACAATTTTAAATAACAACAATATAATAGTTTTTCACCAGTAGACTAATTTCGATTCTTTCCTTAATATTTGGATAAAGTTTTAAATCATTAATAGAGTCAATCTTACTATATTGGAATGGAGCGAAGATAAGATTGAGATGACAATTATTTTCGTATTTTCATTCCACTATCTCCTCTAGAACCACACAAGTATTGCATTTAATTTGATTTAGTATTGAGATGAATGGATTGAAAGTAAAAATCACATTTTAATCCATTATACCTAGAAAGCTGGCCATTAAAAGCGAAATGCAGGAAGTAATTTGCTGCAAAACTTTTGAAAAAAAAATTCTTGATTCATTTACATATATATGCTCCCAAATGGATGATAGGTTGATTTAGTGCATCCATAATGTTGACTCAAAAATCAGCCTTATTCAGCAATAATTCTAATTTTCAAGCTGTCATATTAGCATTTTCTATTTCGACCATATTCACTGACGATCGTAGAAATGTATTTCAGTAGACTATATATTCTAATTTTTTAATTTAGATTTTTGAAATAATAATTTATAGTATTTTTTTAGATAATAGAAACTTTTCCTAAATAATCTACACAATATATTAAAAGTGCGATAAATTTATAATACAGTACTTAATATTTTATCTTGATAGGCTTTACTAGGATAAGGTGTACACACGCCTATTAGACATTATTGTGTATTCATTTTGACTAGATTCGTTTTACAGCTAGCTATAGTAGTATCATACGAGTAAACATATAGGAGTATAAAACAATTACAAATAAAATTTGTTACTTCATATACATGCTTTGATATACAAATACTATACAGAATTGTAAATAAATTAAATACTATAAATTTTAAATGTTGTATAACAGTATATTCAAATTAATCTGTGATTCAAACATTAACCACTCAATTACTAGATCAATATACGCACATAAGTACATCTTTACTTGTAGTTGAGGAAATTCTTAAACCATAAAGCAGATCGTTTAGGAATTCTTTTAAGCCCATTCTCGTAATCCACATAATAAAATCCAAATCGAATCGTGTAACCCTGCGCCCATTCAAAATTGTCCAAAAATGACCACGCAAAAAAGCCCTTTACATTTACACCCTTCCTGTCATAAAGAAATAAAATTACTATATTAATAACAATTGTTGTATATATATAGGTCTATTATTTCACAATAATACTATATGAATGAAAAGAAGTACTTACTCAATGGCTTGTTGAACGGCTCTAATATGACCATAGTAAAAATCAATTCGTTGTTGGTCTTCTGTACTGCTATTGTAAAAGTCACCTATACCTAAAAATAAAAAAAATAATGTTTTAAAAGTAACATTTGCTATACAATTATATATAAATAAAAGAATATTTACAAATACCTGTTTCTGTTACGTAAATAGTTTTGGAAATGTTGTATTTTTGCTTGGTGTAGAGTAGAATATCATGGAGTCCCAGTGGGTAGACATAGAAAACGCTAACTGCAGTCTAAAATTTCATCTATAATTAGATCGCTACGTACATAGTGTTGAACTAACAATAATCGAAGAAATTGTTCATTTACTTGAGATACATAAAATTGATAAGATAGTA
The DNA here is from genome assembly GCF_023119035.1 of Salvia hispanica. Classification (NCBI taxonomy): domain Eukaryota; kingdom Viridiplantae; phylum Streptophyta; class Magnoliopsida; order Lamiales; family Lamiaceae; genus Salvia; species Salvia hispanica. Next base: position 46,697,385 of record NC_062965.1, read on the forward strand.
TGTAATCGACGAAAATTTCAGGAAGATTAACAATTGTTCCAATTGGAATATTAAGCCCTTCGAGAAATAAATAAAATAGTGATTCTTACTTCCACATTATTCATTTGCTTAGCATAATAAAATGGAATGCTTATAAGATGGAATGGAGGAGATAAAATGAAAAAAGGCAAAGAATTTATCATTTCATTCACATTTTCATTCTATTCATAATTTCATTATGTTTCATCTTTATTCTATTATATCATACCAAGATAGGTCATTAGACTATTAGAGTCAAAACCAAAATACCAAATCATCCACCGACCAAATTATGCAAACTAAATATTCAATTAATTATACTTAATTTTTTTTAGATCTTGCTTTATCACTAAAACCAATATGTAAACTTATTTCCCATAAAAACAAGTGTTATGACTTACCGGATCACCAATTGGTACACCGTCAATATCCGCTGTGAAATCATTGCAAAAATATAAATAAATAAATAAACAAAACAAAATACTTACTACATATATATGAAGAGAATTAATTTTAAAAAATGATAACGACTTACAAGAAAGATAAACCATATTATCAGTGGAGCAGCTAATATTGGGATTGGGAGTGGAGATATGTGCTGCATAATTTGCTGTATAATAGTTTAATCCTATGAAACCGAATGAACCTTTCAGCATTAAGCTTTCCTCCTCTGTAAATTTTGGCAATCGATTTTTAACAATGGAACGCATTATTGCTGGATAATCTCCATATACTATTGGATTCATAAACCTACAAACAAACGTAAATAAATTAATTCCACATTTCCAATATCAAATTAAATTACTGAATTGAAATGAAATTAAATAAGATCTGAATTATATTACTGGGAGAAATATATATTCTCTTAATTCAAAAAATAAGAGAAATAATATAAATTCACATGTCTTTAACTGCAGATTTAAAACATGCTATAACTAATAAGTTAAATTATAGTATGTAGTTATTTTTTGATTTAGGCTAGAATTATTAGTTTCCAAAACAAAGTTTGTCCTAGTCTTTTAAAAACCGACCACCCTATTGATATTGACATGCCCAATAAATTTTAGTATGTTTTCATAAAATTGACCCGGCCCACTTTCTAACCAAATGGCTTCATTTCAAATGGTCGTGAAAAATTAAAAATCACACAATATTTTTATAATTCCTTTATAAATCTTAGCAATTTTCACTTGCCGGCGTAACCTTTTGGTAATGGAAAGTGGGTTCTAAAATACTTGAAAACTAAATAAATTTGTTATTGCCAATATCACAGGTAATAGGAAAGGAGAAAAGTAAAAATATAGAACCTATAAGCTTCAACTATCAATAATCTAATTAGTGTATGATAAAGTTTTAGTGAAAAATTAGTAATATAGAAAATAAAAAAAATAAATATATTTATTGCAAGTGGATAAAAAAAAGAAAAAAGAAAAAATGATGAGCCATATTACGAAAAATAGAAAGGAATTAGTTTTGTAGACATACAAAAATAGATAAAGATTTTTAATTATGGACGGATAAAATTATATTTTCACTGTAAATGTGGGAGAGGTAACTCACCATCCGTACATAAAATCAAGGGCTCGTTGTGCAGCTTTGGTATCGAGATCGGTACTCGAATAAGGTACAATCCAGTTGGATACTTGTGTTATGCCTATTTCTCCCTTTTGAGTTGCCTACACACGCTCAAATATCAATTTAACATCGCGACTTATTATAATTTTGTTTAAAATTGCGATAACAACATGATATGCTTTGCTTTATTCTTTCTTGTGTATTAGTGTCTTGGATAGAATGAATATTTTTGCGGCTTTCTTGAATTGCTTGGTTCTGTATTGCTAGATCGGCATTTTTTTGGCTTAGTTTCTAAACTATATATAAAATCAAGGCACGCGAAAAGAAATATCACTCTATACTTTGTGGGATAGAGGGAATATAAGTGTTATGTGAATGATGAAATCAAACCTGATATTTGTGTTGGTATAGTCTGAAAGTTGCAGCATGAGAGAGAAGCAAATGATGAGCGACAACGTAAGGTTCGATTGCAGAGTTACCTTGAGGGCAAGAGGAACATCTCCCAGGCGCTAACTGTCCGTACAAACCTCCATCATATCCAGTTACAACAAATATAAATGGCTCATTTATTGTCATCCAATACTTAATTCGATCGCCAAATTCATTGAAACAAACTTCTGCGAAATCTCTAAAATCATCTCTGAAAACCCAAAAGTATACTACTAGTATGTTTAGTACTATCATTTTATTTTGCTAATGATCAATAGTTATATACATTGTCATTGATTGACTTACATAATGAGTGGACTTAGGAAGCCTCCATACTCATCTTCTAGTGCTTGAGGAACGTCAAAATGAAATAGTGTCACAAATGGGGTTATACCTTTACATCCATCCAACCAGAGTATAAGAGAAAAACAAGTCAAGAAAAGGTCATAAATAAGATTGGAAGTTTTAAAAATGCAAGTCAAGCTATTTTTGTAACTTTTTAAAATCAGGCTATATATGGAGGCGCGTGATGCGTCTTTCGGCAGCGGGTGGTGGTGCGCCGCAGCCGGTTTTTGGTAATCATGGTTGATTTGCTGGTACCGGGCGTTTGCTGATACCGATTCCGGCCCGAGTTCAAATGTGTGGGATGCAATAATTCAAAACGTAATGTTTATGACTAAAATTGAAAAAACATCACATATTTAGAACCACATTTGACCTTTACTAAATAATATGGAGTAACTAAATTTAATCAAATATTTAGTTAATTTGTATGATTAGGTATGTGATCTATTTCGATAGTATTGGTATTAGGGGTAACAAAACCTTATATAGATTGTAGAAGTTTATAGCCACGTCCCCGTTGCTCCCGTCTGATATTTTACCTGCAATAAATGAGATATTAAAAAATACTCACTGCATCCTTAAAAAACAAACTTATAAATGACAATAGTTTTAATATGCCATTGGTAAAGTAAGAAAGACATAAATAAATAGGATAAGAGAGAAGGAAAAGATAATCAAAATATTGTTAGTGGATTGTAGAACTTACATTATTAGTAGTGTATAATTAGTTAAAAACATTCCATGGTTAGACATGGTCTAATTTTATAGAATGACCTAAAATGATAAAACCAGTCTATTTTCTAATCGTATAAATTTAACTGAATTATGATAAAGTTAATTTATATCAAGACACATTTTACTATTCCATTTAAAGAAATTGTATAAAAAATACACACACTCCACGCACCTAAGTGGATGAACATGAATCTTATCATGTGGAGTGACGCCGGTTTATAATAATTTTAATTTAAGAGCATATTACTCCCTCCGTCCCCGATTAAGAGTCACACATTTTCATTTCGGTTCGTCCCCAATTAAGAGTCACACTTTATTTTTACCATAAATAGTAAGTAGGTCTCACATTCTACTAACTCAATTCACTCACATTTTATTATAAAATCAATATAAAAAAATGGATCCCACATTCCACTAACTTTTTCAACCTACTTTTCTTTGCATTTCTTAAAACTCGTGTCCGGTCAAAGTGTGACTCTTAATCGGGGACGGAGAGAGTACTATATACTCCCTCCGTCCCATTCAAGATGACCACGTTTCCTTTTTTTGTTTCTCGTTCAAGATGATCACTTTCTAATTTTGTAAATAACCTCATCTCTCTTCTATCCTCATTAAAATATTCAACTACATTTTTCCACTTTACTTTATTCCACCTAACCACACTTCCTAAAATCCCGTGCCACTCAAGAATGTGTCCATCTTGAGTGGGACGGAGGGAGTAACAAATATAAAAATATTAAAAGTGTAACAAATTAAACCTGGCGTGTGGCTGTATGTGTCCCATATACTTTTTCCTTTCCCGCCTTCAAATGCAGCACCCTCATACTTTCATGTCACAAAATAAACCTCAAGAAATTAAGTATTAACTCAACCAATTATTGCAAGAATGGGAAAAAATAAATGTTTTTGGATAATATTAATAAAATCACTAGTTGATTGGAATTGAATTGCATAAACTATAAATTAGTGTCTACTTGATAGGCCGATGACGCAGCTCCAAATATAAAATCTGGTGGGAGGCTGCTTCGATTCAGATTTGACTTTGACCAATTATTATAACCTGCATTATATATAAATATTATTAACAAAATACTTACTAAAATACTAGTACTACTACTAGTATTACTAGTATTTTTACGTGATCCTAACCAGTATATATTAATATAAGTGTTTCACGTGATCCATTAAATATATCTCAATTATTTTGTTTAATATGCACACACAGTATAAATGTATAATTACATAAATAAGTCTCACAAATATAGCAATACATAGTAGTAATATTTTTCCATTATAATAATAAGAATACAATATAAATATTCGTAACTGTCTAACCTGAATTGCATTATTTTTTTTCGTAAAACAAGTGAATAAAGTGATGCATAATTAAAACCTGAAGTTTCTTGATTTAAAATGCTCCATGAATCCAATGTTTTATCTCTGTTATCAATATCTCTATCCGATATCTGTGACACAATTTTTCCAAAAATGAAAGTTAGTATAAATCTCGAAAACGATGCATATTAGCATATCACATATGTATATTGTATGGTAGTGAAAAATATAGGAGTAAGAAAAAACATACTTGATGGAGAGGTTGTTTGGGATTGAGGTTAGAACGAGGAATTGAGTGAGAGGAGATAGCCTCTGCTTCTTTGCAGAGAAAACAAACCAGAAACAGGAAAACTAACACACATTGTAAAGCCATATGGTATAACACTGCAAAGAGAAGCTCCAAATATATATTGATATCCTGAGAAGGTTAAATTACATCTTAACCCTTACAACGTGATATCCATCATAGAATAGGGCCTTTTATAGATTGGGGTGACACCATCATTAATCCACAAATTAATCAACTTCGATTTGTGCATTTATAATATTTGATAGTTGCATTTTCTTTATATTCATGCATTCTCAACCGTCAATTGTACCCTCATTTGAAAATCTAGATAAAATACTGCTCCTTTCGTCCAAATTATATTAAGTCGTATATCCCAATTAAATTGAGTCGCTTTCTTTTTCAGAAAAAAATAATATCTAATCACTATTATTTTATTTCATCACTCTTATTCCTTCGACATAATTTCTTAATCTTCGTGTCAAAAAAATTTACCTCATCTTAATTAGGACTGAGGGAGTACTATAATGTAAATTAAATAAAGAACATACTCCCATAAATCATATTTTATACTCCATATAGTTTCATTTTTCAAATTTAATTTGTCCATCAAAATTACTCCATATATCAGACTGGCAATTATTTGGACACAATATCCACCAACGCTACAATATATTTCTCTGTAGTACTAATTATAATTAAATGATTAATGTGCTAGTAATCTTTAGTGGCCCATGTAGCTCATCTTTAGCCTTTTTATTGTCTTATTCATTTATTTTGTATACATTTTTTTATTGACAAAGAAAAATATTAAAATTAGTGACGCCAGATATATGAACTTTGATTGCTTATTGATTTATTGAATTTTCTTAACAAAATCAAAATATTTTCTATACGTAATTAGTGGCAAAGGTTTTAGATATTCAATTTAAACATGTTAGGACTTAGGAAGATGACCTAGTTGTAAATACGTTGGGCTTTTTTAATTCCGAGTAACCTAGTAAACTAATCCAATAGGCCCAATTCCTCCAATAAATCAAACAGGTCCAATTACTATTTAATGTTAATTCGTTAGACAGTAAGGCTGTAAGAGGTAGTGGATTTTTGTTTCATATTTATAATAATTATCTTGTAGTATATTGTAACAGTTTCAAATTTATATACCATTTGGTTAATTTTTTGTTTTATTTTTATATAATAAAATAAATTTTTAATTACTCCAACTGTCAATGAAAAATAGACTAAATTGTTTTCATTTTGAGGTGTCTACTAAAATTAGTCTCGTTCCGAAAAACAGAACTTTACTCACTTGTTCTCATTCCCCCCTCTACCAAAATCGCATTAAAATCAGTGCCTCTCGTCCATTGGCCTTTTTTCATGGACAATTAACTAAAAATATATCTTCATAAGGATTTAAATAGGTATCTTTATTACTAATACTCACAATTTTAAATAAGCACAATATAATACTCCCTCTGTTTTATAGTAATAGAGTCACTTTGCCATTTTGGTACGTTCCATAGTAATAGAGTCATTTCCCTTTTTAGTAAAAGTCAACACATTTTTCCACACCTACTTTACTCTCTCTTACTCTTTTCTCTCTTCATCTCTCTACCTTTTTTCATTCTCCACTTTATTCTCCCTTTACTTAACTCATCTAACACAATTTTTCTTAAATCTCCGTGCCGAAAAAAAACGTCTCTATTACTTTGGAATGGAGGGAGTACTCTTTTTCACATGTACACCAATTTTTGATACTCTCCTTAATATTTGGGTCAAGTTTTAATACTAACTTTGTGATGCAGGTGACAAAGTTGATGGGTAAGGAGAGCCCTTATCCCGTTGGACTACTAGCTCGGAGAAACGTTGCCACGAGCACAACTGTATTTGTGGTTTATGCTCCAATGGAGGCTCGATACAAAAGAGAGATTTTTCAAACTGGGTACTGGAGTAGAATGCGATCGTTGCACCTTTTGTAAGGAGAATCCGGAAACAATCGATCACCTCTTCTTCAGCTGTAAGCTCTCCAGCAGCCTCTGGCACCACTGCTGTGATCAATGGAACGTGACACTCTGTCTACCTAATCATCCTAAAGACTGCTTCCTCTCATGGCTTGGCACACGCCTGGGGAAGATTGATAAGCAAATGTAGATTTCTATGTTCTATGTCATCTCATGGTCTATATGGAACATTCAGAATAAGATCATTTTCCATAAATTTAAGCCCAATTGGGAGTTTGAGAAGAAACAACTTTTTTTTGCGCCTTGGTATATGGATGAGAGGATGATACCCGGAGCTCCCATTTTCACCCGGACAGGTGATGGATAGCTTCAATGATGTTAGGAGTTGAGCAAACTCAAGGGCTATTTTTGGAGGTTAACTGTTTTGATCCGCTTCTATGACGAGCTGAAGCAAGAAGCTAGTGCTTATTTCACGCCCTCACCCTGGATTAAAGTGGTACCATTTCCCACCTCTAGTTTGCTACTCGTTGCTCGCTTGAAAGAGGTTCATTGGCTGCCCCCTTCCTTCTTTTTTGTTGTTTGGCTATGTTTCTTGGGTGTTGTGTTGTGTCGTACCCATGTGAGCTTTGGTTGTCCTTTTTTGTTTTGTTCTATTTGAGTACGTTGTGTTGTTTGGAGCAGTTTATTTTGGTGCAACTATAAACCCCTTGTGGTTAGTTGTTGTTTATTTTTTTTCAGCTCACCTTTTTCAATGGTTTGAACATTTTTGTCTCATAAAAAAAAAGTAGCTCTTACAATAATGGAATGGAATTGAATGTAAATAAAATTGAATGAACATAAGATTGAGATGACAATTTTTTTATATTTTCATTCGACTATATCATCTATTTCATCACACCATTATATCAAGAAGAGCCGGTCATTAAATGTCACACCTCAACCCATATGACTTATGCACTTACTATAAATAAATTCAATATTTAAAACAAATAATCCACATTTCGAGTACATAAAGCACACATATTATATAATTTCAAAAAACACTATTTTATCAAGTACATATTTCAAACATTCTAAACTGTAGTGGGACCCTCTTACCACACTATATATTCACACTATATATTATACACTTATTTACATGCAAAAATGATGAGGAGGAGAAGGTTGCCAAAACGCGTCAGCCGCCGACCCTTATAATAACTGTAACTCACATCAACCCACACATCATTGATATCTTATTCCTGAAAAATATTAGTGGTTTATATGAGCCACAACTCAGTGTATATAAACCTTACCTTTAATTTCACACACAAATATCAAACATATTCTTTAATCAATATATATAACAATAATCACCAAATATTAAAAATAATTCCATATACATATGCATATGCCACTCTGTTCAGTTTATTATTCTGTGACAAATCAAGCCTGGTATCTGCCCGGGATTTCCATTGTATACGACCCGAAGGTCCTTTTTATTTATTTGACCTTTCCACGAAGGCCCCTCTTTGCATTTTGATCTTTCCACCAAGGCCCCTCTTTGCACATTTTCTTTGACCCGTAGGTCCTTTATCATTTAATATGACCCGTAGAACCCTGGGCAAGATTGTCTCATATCCTCTTTAATCCCATTATTCAAATGATTCCAATATGATACATCATACATATCCATTGCACCAATTACATATCCATATATTCCATCAATTAACTCCAATACTATAGATAAACATATTCATTGCACAAATCACATACTCACCTCATAGTACACCATCATTAGTCGTTAGCATTCCATATGCCAAATGCATCATAGTACACCATTAATATCAAATAACACATAACCATTTCAAGCTCACATCATATAATTCATATATTCCCTTCAATTTAACACATAACAATCAATCACGTAAAATATGTAAAATTAAAAGTGTGATTTATACACACGTGATGATGATAGGTATTTTAATCTAACCCCCGATTCCATCTTATGCTATACGATCCTTTTCTTCGCAATACTGACTCAGACATCAGTTTGTTGCACTCCCTTTTGTTCCCTTATTCTAATTCTCCACCTTCGACATCCGATAAAATATGAAACCATATTCTTTATTATTTTCTTTCATGTACTAAAAAATAATTTAGATAAATAACAACCATGCATGCTACATATTTTTCTCTAATTGACACGTTTCAAGAGATTAGTGGCACTTTTAAAAAGTGTACACGTACATGCAGCACAATTATACTACCAATACTTTCTTTATTAATGTAACATTTATTTAGAATCACTGCCATTATGATTATTTTCCATGCTTAAAAAAATACTTCCATGCACACGCTCACGAATTATTACACATGCTCACACATAAATTAATCATTTAATATACTAATTTATATAATAAAATAATATACACACATCTATTTTAACAATTCTCGTAAATCTATCCATATATTCGACTATATTGAATCGTCATAACAATAAATATATTCTCTATGACACACATAATATCTTGACGGTAAAAATGACAATTTAATATGCAATGACAATATAATATGATAATATGCAAAATAATGCATGTTTCGGGTTAGGGATGTCACGTTAAAAACGAAACTTAGGAAGTAATAATTAGTTGCAAACTTCTGAAAAAAATAATTCTTAATTTGATTTCCTTGGCTAAATCATCATTTACATATATATGCTCCCAAGTGGATAATAGGTTGATTAGTGCATCCATAATGTTAACTCAAAAATCAGCCTTATTTCAGCTATAATTCTCTTTTTTAAGCTGTCATATTAGCATTTTCTGTTCGACCATATTGATCGTAGAAATTTATTTCAGTAGACTATATATTCTAATTTTTGAATTTAGAATTTTGAAATAATAATTTATACTAGAGACTTTTCCTAAATAACTATTTAGACATAATTGTGCATCTTTATTATTCATTTTGACTAGATTCGTTTTACAGCTAGCTAGTAGTATCATACGAGTAAACAAATAACTATAAATAATATTTGTTACTTCATCGATCCATGCTTTGATATAAAAATAATATACAGATCAATATTATCGTCAAATAACATAATGGTAAATAAATTAAATATAAATTTTAAAAGTTGTATCACATGGGATTTAAATCTATAATTTCTGATTCAAACATTAACCACTCTACTACTAGATCAATAGAAGCATACAAGTACATTTTTACTTGTAATTGAGGAAATTCTTAAACCATAAAGCAGATCGTTTAGGAATTCTTTTAAGCCCATTCTCATAATCCACATAATAAAACCCAAATCGAATCGTGTAACCCGACGCCCATTCAAAATTATCCAAAAATGACCATGCAAAAAAGCCCTTTACATTTACACCCTTCCTGTCATAAAAAAATAAAATTACTAGTATATTAATAACAATTGTTGTATCAATAATACTATATGAATGAAAAGAAGTCCTTACTCAATGGCTTGTTGAACCGCTGTTATATGATCATAGTAATAATCAATTCGTTGTTGGTCTTCTGTACTGCTGTTGTAAAAGTCAGCTCTACCTAAAATTAAAAAAAAGGTAATGTTTAAAAAAAATAAACATCTACCGGTGCAAATGTATACATACACATATAGTAATAACAAAAGAATATTTTCAAATGTACCTGTTTCTGTTATGTAAATAACTTTGGATATATTGTATTTTTGCTTTGTGTAGAGTAGAATATCATGAAGTCCTTGTGGATAGACACATAAAATGCCAACTGCAGTCTAAAATTTTATCTTTAATTAGATCGCTATGTACAAATTATCCATCACGGATCCAATCATACAAAACAAATATTTAATTAAACTTGTTTTTTTTTTGGATCTTGCTTTATCACTAAAAACAAATTAAGCCTTTTAAAATTATGTAAACCAAAAAAAAACAAGGAATTACGATCAAATTTACGACGTACCGGTTCACCAATAGGCACACCATCAATATCCACTGCGGAATCATAACAAAATTACAAATAACAAATAATTAAATAAACAAAAAAGCATAAAAACGAAAGCAGATAGATCTATTATATTTTATATTTTCTGAATTTATGAGCTAATTTTGAAAACACTAGTAATATTTTGCATGATCCAAACCAGAATAATTTCATAGGAATAAAAAATCTAACAATTAACTTACAAGAAAGATGGACCATATTATCAGTGGAGCAGCTGAGATTGGGATTGGGAGTGGAGATATGTGCTGCATAATTTGCTGTATAATAATTCAATCCTATGAAATCAAATGACCCTTTCAGCATTGAGCTTTCCTCCTTTGTAAATTTTGGCAACCGATTTTGTACAATGGAACGCATTACTGCTGGATAATCTCCTTCTACTATTGGATTCATAAACCTACATTTTACAATACCAAATATATTCCACATTTACCATATCGATCAAATTATATAGGAGTATATATTTTACTCATAACTCACCATCCATACATAAATTCAAGGGCTCTTTCGGCAGCTTTGATATCGAGATCGGTGCTCGAATAAGGTACAAACCAGTTGGATACTTGTGTTATGCCGATTTCTCCCTTTTGAGTTGCCTATCCACGATTTAATATCAACATAAATAAAAATGATTAATGAAGTTTCAATACATTATGCATGAAAATGATGAAATTAAACCTTATATTTGTGTTTGTATAATTTGAAAGTTGTAGAATGAGAGAGAAGCAAATGATGAGCGACAATGTAAGGCTCAATTGCCGAGTCGCCTTGAGGGCAAGAGGAGCATCTCCCTGGCGCATACCGTCCGTACAACCCTCCATCATATCCGTTTAGAGAGAAAATATATGCCTCGTTTACTGTTATCCAGTGCTTAATACGATCACCAAATTCTTTGAAACAAACTTCTGCGAAATCTCTAAAATCATCTCTGAAAATATACGCCTCATTTACTGTTATCCAATGATTAATTTATCAATAGTTATATATATATTGATTGACTTACATAATGAGTGGACTTAGGAAGCCTCTATACTCATCTTCTAGTGCTTGAGGAACGTCCCAATGAAATAGTGTCACAAATGGGGTTATACCTTTACATGAAAACAAAGTTAAAAAGACATTAAACTTTTATAAAATGCAACCTTAATGAAAAATTGGAGAAAGAGTCCAGCCATTTTTGTCATTTTTAAAAATAAATCAGGCTATTTATGAATTGGGCCGAAATTTTGTTTTAATGAAACGGAGTACTAAATAAGAAATAAGATTATTGAAAATGTTAACCATTTGCTATGAGCTCATTGAAGACGTTGTTGTAAAAGGCTACTCCTTCTTTGTTGATTCCACCGCTTAGCTTCCCATCTGATAAAGAGTTTTTGTATGCTAAATGATTCAGTTTGTTATAAAAATTAAGTCTACCATTTTACAAGATATTATCTCTCAAGAGTTTATAAGCTGAGTAATCAAAATATGGTACTACTATACTTATTCTTACAAGGTAATATTCGAGGCCAAGAGATGGACATTCTGAAAGCATCGACTCCTAAATTCTTCAGCAATTTGACATCTTCCTGCGAAATCAAATGCACATATCAAACAATCAAATACTCCATTTATTCACGTAAGTTGGAAAAAACTCGATAATAATATTCAGATATATGTATAGATCATTTTCAATTTTATGTATTTTTCTGCGATTATAAAAGAAGAAGAAAAGAATAATAATAATAATAATAATAATAATAATAATAATAATAATTTTTTTTCATAATTTTGCATTTTAGTAACAATCCTCAATTTATTATGCTCCATAATAAATCATTTTAAATGTACTACAAAATTAAATTATCCGAGTGATCTAATCATCTTGCATCCCATCAATCTTATTCATCTCATTTACGAGAGGAAAATACCCTCTATAAATTCTCTTATAGGAAGTAGATAGGGTCATAGGGGTAACAAAACCTTATAAAGATGATAGAAGTTTGTAGCCACGTCACCGTTGGTCCCATCTGATATTTTACCTGCAAACTTTTAATTTCAGTTGATGTCACAATTTTTCAAAATTTATCAATTTTAAATATTGATTTTTTCTGGCTTAAATATATTATTCATCCCAGTTAGAATTTAGAAGTATAATAAGCATATCCACGTTATACTTTTCCCCATAGAAAAATATAAAAATTTCAAACACTGATCAAGTGGGGCTAGTCTATATACTACTCCCTCCTCCCAAGTTACTTGAGTCGTATTCTTTTTTGGGTCGTCACAAGTTACTTGAGTATTTTACTCTCTTTCTTTCTCTTATTTTATTCTCTACTCAATTGTATTTAACTCACCTAAAACAACTTTCTTAAAGCATGTGCCAAAAAGAAATGCCTCAAGTAACATGGAACGGAGAGTATAATTTTATTTTTTTAAGAGCATATACTACTTACTCCCTCCGTCCCAATAAATATGAAATATTTGGTTTTTGGTACATGATTTTATGAAGTACGAGAGATGAAAACGTAGAGATAATGTTGTTTTTATTTTAAGAAATATTTCATTTCTATTGAAATAATCATAAAAGAAAAATATTTCATTTCTAATGGGACAAAGGGAGTACTTAGGTACTCCTATAATTAATACTAGTATAAAGATTAAAAAATTAAAGTGTAACAAAACCTGGCGTGTGGCTAAATGTGTCCCATATACTTTTTCCTTTTCCCCCTTCAAATGCAGCGCCCTCATACTTTCATGTCACAAAATAAATTATCTTCAAACTCCATAACTCAATCAATAATTGCAAGAATGGGAAAAAAGTAGTAGTAGTAAATGATTTTGGATAATATTAATAAAATCACTAGTTGTTTGGAATGGTATTGCAGAAGCTATATAATATATAATGTCTACTTGATAGGCTGATGACGCAGCTCCAAATATAAAATCTTGTGGAAGACTACTGCGACTTAAATCTGCATCATAATATAATCAAAATAAAATAAAATATCCAAATAAGCTTACAATTTTATCTAACTAAAAAGCAGTAATTATATTATAGTAAGTAATCTAACATGGATCCATTGCTGAAATACTACTAATTGATTGATAAACTCATGCATAATCAAAACCTGAAATCTCTTGGGTTAAAATGTTCCATGTTTTATCTCTGCTACCAACAACATCTCCCTCTGAAAAGCCATACTGCCACACAAATTTGCCAAAAATCAAAGTTATAATAATCTTTAAAAAGTGCATAGTACAAATTTTAAACTATAATCTTGACTGTTAGAAAATGTCAACAGAAGACAAAATAACAGTAACAAAAAATGTCAACACAGTTTCAAAACAATGTCAACGTCAAAACATCAACCATAGACATTTTTTGTTGTTATTATTTTCTCATCTGTTAATATTTTCTAACGATCCAAATCATAGTTTAGAATTTGCATTTGATTACATCCTATTGAATTTCAAACTATAGGAGTAAGAAAAGCTTACTTGACGGAGAGGTTGTTCGGAATTGAGGTTTGAATGATGGATAGATTGAGAAGAAACAAACACTGCTTCTTCATTGCCAATTGAACAAACCAGAAACAGGAAAAATAACAAAAAATGCGAAGCCATATGAAACTTAAGTTTAACTACATCAAGCAGCTCCGAATATATATTGATATCCCAAAGAAGTTAAAATTGTATCCTTACGTTGTGATAGGGTGAGGTGACTGGGCCCACATAGCATGGGGCGTTTAATCTTTGTTTCATATTGGCATATCTATATTAAAATTAATCTATTCTATTTATAAAAAAAAATTCACCATATATTATACAAACAAGTCTTATTATCTATTGATACTATTTTAACTAATATGATAATGTGTGTCCCACATCTTTCGTGGCCTTTTTTACCTTTTTTGTTTTGTTAATTTGTTTTGTATAAACTGTTATTGGCAAAAAAGAGATTAATATTATTATGGCTTAATATTTGAATTTTTGATGTTGAGTGATTTTGCATATCTAACTTCATAAAATTGGCGGATAGTGATACTTGCGTTGGGCTTTTTAAGCCTCTTAAGGATTGTTACTACCGTTTACTAAAATATTCATCTATCCAATAGGCCCAATTCCTCTAAAAAAATACAATAGGCCTGATCAGTATTCAATGTTAATTGTTAATTTTATTAGTCCTTACTCCTTAGATTGGGTGGTAAATTTTTGTTTCGTACTTAAAATAGGTTAAATTGCTAAATAAATCATGAAAAATGATCAAATTTTCTTCTGTTTCACTCTTTTGAAAATCTGAAAAAAACGCCTTAATCAATTTATGTATCGGGAATTGGATACCCGATATCCAAACCCGAAATATCGGGATTGACTATCCGATATCCGATTTTTCAGGTTTCGGGATCGGGTTCGGGTATAGAATTTTTGGATTATCGGGTATCGGGTTATCTGATACCCGATCGGGTATACCCAAATTACCCGATTTTTTTAATTAAATATAATAAATTATGTATTTATTTTATTATTTTAAAATTTTAATTAAAAGTTTATAGTTAATTTTCTTAAAAAATAATAAAAAAAATTAAAATTAAAATCTAAAATCGGGATTGGATACCTGATTTTTCGGGACTGGATACCCGAGTCGGGTATTTGGGTACCCAAAATTATTTTCGGATCGGGTACCCGCGGATATCCAATTTGACAGGCCTAAGTATAACTATGGAATCTGAAAAATTTCAAAACCCTGAAAAAATGACGTTTTATTTAATCTAAAAATCTGGTGGACGCATAAAATTATATTGATAGAGAATAACGCATAAGGTGTGTCAGCTATATCTTTACCAACAGTAGTATATAGTATCTTATATACCAAATAAAAAAAGAGCAAACATAAATAATAAAAATGTTGTACATGTTTTGATATATAAAAATACTACTCTTACTCTATAGTATACAAAATCATATTGTCCAATACCGTTTTACTTGTAGTTGAGGAAATTCATAAACCAAAATGCAGATTGTTTAGGAATTCTTTTAATACCATTCTCGTAATCCACGTAGTACAACCCAAATCGAATAGAATATCCCGACGCCCATTCAAAATTGTCCAAAAATGACCATGCGAAAAAACCTTTTACATTTACACCCTTCCTGTCACACAGAAATAAAACTATTAAATTAATAAAGTTGTTGTTATGGTATACGAGTCAATTGTTTCACAATTAACACTAAACTTTTATTTGAAACAACAATACTATATAAATGAAAAGAAGTCCTTACTCAATGGCCTGTTGAACCGCTGTTATATGATCATAGTAATAATCAATTCGTTTTTGGTCTTCTGTACTGCCAAAGTCACCTATACCTAGAAAATAGCATAAAATAATGTTTAAAAAAAAAACAAACATCATCAAGTGAAAAAATTTATAGAATATACTTTAATTACCTGTTTCTGTTATGTAAACCTTGGAAATATTGTATTTTTCCTTGGTGTAGAGTAAAATATCATGAAGTCCTTGTGGATAGACACATAAAACGCTAACTGCAGTCTAAAATTTTATCTTTAATTAGATCGCTATGTACAAATTATCCATCACGGATCAAATCATACAAAATAAATATACTAATTAATTAAACTTCTTTTTTTTTATGGATCTTGCTTTATCACTAAAAGCAAATTAAGCCTTATAATTAAATTATGTAAACCAAAAAAACAAGGCATTACGATCAAATTTACAGACGTACCGGTTCACCAATAGGCACACCATCAATATCCACTGCGGAATCATAACAAAATCATAAATAAATAAATAATTAAATAAACAAAAAAGAATATATAAAATACGAAAGCAGATAGATATATTATATTTTATATTATCTGAATTTATGAGCTAATTCTGAAAACACTAATATTTTGCATGATCCAAAGAAGAATAATTTCATAAGAATAAAAAAATCTAATAATCAACTTACAAGAAAAATGAACCATATTATCAGTGGAGCAGCTGATATTGGGATTGGGAGTGGAGATATGTGCTGCATAATTTGCTGTATAATAATTCAATCCTATGAAATCAAATGACCCTTTCAACATTGAGCTTTCCTTCTCTGTGAATTTTGGCAATCGATTTTTTACAATGGAACGCATTACTGCTGGATAATCTCCTTCTACTATTGGATTCATAAACCTACATTTACAATATCAAATATATTCCACATTTACAATATCGATCAAATTAGATATGTATTTTACTCATAACTCACCATCCATACATAAATTCAAGGGCTCGTTCGGCAGCTTTGATATCGAGGTCGGTGCTCGAATAAGGTACAAACCAGTTGGAATATAGTGTTATGCCAATTTCTCCCTTTTGAGTTGTCTATCCACGAATATATATATCAATATAGTGAATAAAATGATTAATGAAAAATCAATATATTATGATGAAATCAAACCTGATATTTGAGTTTGTATAGTTTGAAAGTTGTAGCATGAGAGAGAAGCAAATTATGAGCGACGATGTAAGGTTCGGTTGCAGAGTCACCATGAGGGCAAGAGGAGCATCTCCCAGGGGCTAACTCTCCGTACAAACCTCCATCATATCCATTCAGAGAGAACATATATGCCTCGTTTATTGTCATCCAATGCTTAATTCGATCGCCAAATTCTTTGAAACAAACTTCTGCGAAATCTCTAAAATCATCTCTGAAAACCCAAAAAGCATAACTATGTTTAGTACTACTATCATTTTATTATGATAATAATCAATAGATATATATACATTGATTGACTTACATAATGAGTGGACTTAGGAAACCTCCATACTCATCTTCTAGTGCTTGAGGAACGTCCCAATGAAATAGTGTCACAAATGGGGTTATACCTTTACATCCATCCATCCAAAGTAAATTCGGAAAAGGAAGTTAAGAAAAAAACAATATTAAAGTAATAAAAAATGCAACCTAAATGAAAAATTGGAGAAAATGTCCAGCTATTTTTGGGTGATTATTTATTTAAATATCAGGCTATAAAAATAATTATGCTTGTGACCAAATTTTACTTATAAATTAATGCAATAGATAAAATATTAGTACTAATATATATCTTTCAATACATATAGCTTTGAAGAAATAAGATTCTTGAAAATGTTTACCATTTGCTATGAGCTCATTCAAAAGGTTGTTGTAAAAGGCTACTCCTTCTTTGTTGATTCCACCACTTAGCTTCCCACCTGATAAGAGTTTTTGTATAATAAATAATTCAGTTATGTTAAAAAATGAACTCTACTAAATATATTTGGGTATACTTTAATTTTGGACACTTTGTAAGTTCCATATTTGACCAGATCTAATAAGTTTATAAGGAACTTATATAAAATATCCCAGTAATTTACTATTCTTACGAGGTAATATTCGAGGCCAAGAGATAGACATTTTGAAAGCATCAACTCCTAAATTCTTCAGCAACTTAACATCATCCTGCCAAATCAAATTTCCACATCAATTATTAATCTATTCAAATATTCATTCATGCATGCAAGTGTTGGAAAACTCAATAATAACACTTTAATTGCAACACTTTAATTTTCAATTAAAGTGTTAGGTAGAAAATAATTCAATTCAATCAAATGTTTGATTTGCATGATATGGTAGGTGATGGATAACTCAGCTCACGTCTCTACTGATCTAATTGAACCTTATAAAAATTGTAGAAGTTTGTAGCCACGTCACCGTTGGTCCCGTCTGATATTTTGCCTGCAAACTTTTTAATTTCAGTAATTTTCAGAATATATAATATAAACATTAAAAAATTATTTGAGAGCATATTATTATATAAACATTAAATTAAACCTGGCGTGTGGCTGAATGTGTCCCACACACTTTTTCCTTTCCCCCCTTCAAATGCAGCACCCTCATACTGTCATGTCACAAAATTTTAAACCACACAGATTTTATCTTCAAACTCCATATAACTCGATCAATAATTGAAAGAATGGGTACAAATAAACTATTTAATTAATTAATTCTACTTGATAGGCCGATGATGCAACTCCAAATACAAAATCTGGTGGGAGGCTGCTTCGATTCAGATGTAACGAATTATCGTAACCTGCATTGTAATATTAATTAATCACATTAAAAAACAAAACATTTAAACAAAAGTAGTGCAAAATTAGAACCTGAAATCTCTGGATTTAAAATGCTCCAAGAATCCAATATTTTATCTCTGTTATCAACATCTCCGGACTGCCACACAAAAATGAAAGTTAATAAATATATAAGGAAGTGGTGAGTAAGGAAAAGCTTAGTACTTGTTTGGAATTGGGGTTTGAATAATTGATAGATTGGGAAGAAACATTCACTGCTTTTTCGCAAATCAAACACGCCAGAAATAGAAACACAAAATGCGAAGCCATATACAGATCTACTAAAAGAAAATCCAGACATGTATTTATATCTCGAGGAAGCTAAATTACATATTTACCCTTACGATTATCTTGTTTGGGTGATGCTATCATTAATTTAATTATTTAACCAACAAATTAATCAACTTTAATTTCTTCAACTGTACATATTGATCATTCAATTTTCTCAATCATAGTCATTCAATGTTGACGCATCTACTCCTCCTGCGATTGTTGTTTCAGATTTGTTGTTTCTCGCAGTGCAATAACTACATATGGAAAATTGGGTGATTATATTAAATCAAGCAGGAATAACAAGATTAGAAAGTAATTAAAACATTCAACTTATTATTTCTTTACTTTTATCAATATCTCCTATTTTAAATCAATAATTTTTTTTCTGTCTTATTTTATTCATTTTTATCAATATTTTCTCTTTACTCAAAACTCCTTAAAATAAGAGTGTACAAAATCCCATAGAGTCCCAAAATATGTCATCTTCCCCATGATAGCTAGAGTACGTTGTAGATTGAGTTGAGAGCAAACGGCCAGAGATCGTAATCTTTTACATAATTATATTACATATGCCCAAAAATAGCACTGTCAATTTCTTTAGTTCACTAAAATTAATTAAATTATATGAGTACTTCCTTAGCCCATTAAAAATGAAACATTTCTTAAAATAAAAATAAAATCATCTCTACTTTTTCATCTCTCTTACTTTAATTTTTTTTTATTAATTCACATAAAATATGGACCCAAAAACAAATACTATTTCATATTTAATGGGACAGGCGTAGAACTTCTAAAAACTTTTTTTTACTATATTTAACACAACTAAGAGCATCCGCAACTGTGCTCATGTGGACGAGACGACATCGAGTCACTGTTGTGGGTGGCTCGCTGTTGAGAGTGTCTCGCCGCGGAGATCACAACTCGGTCTGTAGCTCACCTTTAGCCTTTTTTTTTTGTCTTATTCATTATTTCTATGAATTTTGGGTGTTGGTTGATCTTGCGGATAAACTTTACAAATGTGTCATGATATGCTTAGACTTTCACAGATTATAATTTTATCCAATTTGTATATCCGTTCAGCAAAGTAGCATGTCCTATGCAACGCATCACTAATTTATTTAGGCCCAATTCTTCTAAAAAACCAAATAGGCCCAATTAATTTATTTAGTGTTAATTATTTAATGCTTAGACCATCCACTGCAAAGGGTATTGAAAGTTGTGTATCATATCATCATATCAATTTTATATCATCACTTTTTACATTTTCACATAATTTAATTAATTTTTAATTAGAATATAGTATTCAAATTTAAAATGATTTTTTATTTAACTATGTGATCACAACTAAAATATAAAATTAAAATAAAATAAATAAATTATAGTACGATATACTATCTACGTACATGTATAGAGACATAGAAAAATTATAGTTATGATAGTATATTCTACAAAATACTCTTTTATTTTGAAGTAGCCTAGTACTACAATGATAAAAAACGTTCAAACAGTAAAAACCAGATAGTTGTTGATGTGGCACACATGTGATTTGATCACAACAAATCCAAGCACCTTCGACGGCCCACTCGCCCGTCATTCAGCTGCAACACAACGGTCGCGGCTCCTCTGCGCAATTGCGACAGTCCGCTACCACACATCCACGTGGCCCAACACTCAACTCGGCAGTATATACTGACATTTATATAAAGATCCATTTTCTGTATTTCAATTTGTGTCGAATGTGTTTCCATTCTATAATAGTGATGTTGACACAAGAAGGGAAGCATCAGTTGACTTATGTCTTTCATAACAAAAATGAAAATAAAAATACACATGTAAAATGATGTCGTTATGTTATGTTAATATGTCGCTATTTCCACAAATTTAAATTTATACGAACGTAAATGTTACGTCACATTTAAATTGGTACTAAATCTATTTATTGACTAAACAAAAACTAAAATCTTATTTACCAACGTGTTTAGTTACCGATGAAAAATTTCCGTCGGTAAAATTGATATTTTTTTAGTGATTAAAATTAAGCTAGTGATAAATTCGTTGGGCTAGAATAGTGACAAATATATTTATATAGTATGCTGTTAATAGAATAAAATCTCTCAAATGAGTAAGAAATTGAGAAAATAAAATGATGCTCAATATTACTAAGCACTTTATTATTCCCAATTGTAATTGTTGATTTATTTCTGAGGTGATATGTCTTCATAGTTCAATACACTCCACCTACTTATTCTCCTACAATAAAATAGTCTAGATTGTTATACTCTCTCCGTCCTTGAGGCGTTTCTTTTTAGCCGTTGTTTTACGAAAATGATACTAATAAATAATTAGAGTAGAGAGAAAGTAACAGTAAGAGAATACTGTAGATATGACACTCTTTTATAGTAAATACTCTCTTATTTTAACTATTTATTACTCCCTCCGTCCCACTTTAGGAGTCTCAGTTGAGCTCGGCACAGGTTTTAAGAAACATATAGAAAAGTTGGTGAAAAAAGATAGTGGAGTGTGGATCCTAGCTACTTCTATATATTAATTTTATAATACAATGTGAGTGAAAAAAGGTGAGTGGAATGTGGGGCCTATTACCAACTATGAAATATTCTAACCGGGACTCCTAAAGTGGGACACCCAAAAATAGTAAATCGAGACTCCGAAAGTGGGACGGAGGGAATATCATTTTCGCAAAATAATGGTTGAAAAGAAATGCATCACTTATAGTGGGACAAAACGAATAATATGTTATGTTATGATGTTATTCATCCTTTCAAGTACCAAAAGGTCAATTTAGCTTTAGTTACAAATTAGGGATAATAAAATTAATTTTTGATATACAATATGTTGTTAAAAAACTAGTTTCCGCATATATATATGTACAACAAAAATTCTTGTTTCTTCATAAATCATAGTTCTTGTCATATAATATGTTCATGTAACTAAGTAGAATACATAAATAGCTAGGCTACATGAGTATCTATCTTTGGAATCTCAGAACTGCGACAAGAAATAGCTTCAATAATTTTACTTTTTAAAAATAATATCTACTTCGTATAATATCAGTAGATATAAATAGCTCAATTTATTTTGAAAAATATCTATATACCGATATAATTAAACCATATTTAGTTAAATATAAATCTTAAAATGGAAAAAAGTAAGAGTGATGAAGAGAAAAAGTAATGAAAGTAGTGTTAGTGGATTGTGAGTTCTACTTCCTAAAATAGAAAGTTTAAAAAGTTTATACTTTTAAGGAACAGACCAAAATAATTTATAAATTTAAGAGACAGGGGTACTATGCGTTTTTCATGACATATTATTACTAATTACTAGTACTATTTATGTAATGTGTATTCGGGATTATAGATATGTGAAGCTCTCTATAAGAAGAAAAAGTTGAATTAATTTTGTAACAAATTAAGAGGCAGTGACATTGCAAAGTTTCATAATAAGTATGTAAAAATTGAAAAATTGTTCAAAGATCGCGCATTAATCTTGGATTAACCTATTTTCTCAGGCATTTAGTAATAAAGTATTGCACGGCTGCACCTCAAAATCGTCTTTACATACTATTTTAAAGTTCATAAATTAGGTTGTATGAAGGGGATATTTGGGGGGCCGGTTCAAATACAAATTATCTTTGTTTATTAATGGAGAAATATATAGTAATCTCTGTGACACTTAACTTTCTCTGAAGTCTGAAGAATCCATTTTCTAATTATGTTCAGTCATTATAAATCTACCACGTGTGTTTTAACTTATAAGTAGGCCTCTATATAGACATAAAATAAATTTAATACTGGAGTACTACTATATATTATCCTGACCCAATAAATAAATGTTGATAGTTTCTTGTTGTCTTGTTCTACAATGCTTTTTCGACTGTATCCATTTTGTTATTACTAGAAATGACAACAAGATTTCATTAAATGTGGACATCTTGTCTCTGTTAACTTCTCATTGGTCCACCCTCCTTTTTCTTGGAGGTGTATTATACACCAACTTTTGTATCATACTTTGCTAGTTTTGTCAGGTGGGCTAATTTTTTTTGGCTAATTTGAAGGTTCCAATTAATGATCTTTAGATTGTAGTTTAGCAACAATTAAATCATGTAACTAATTTATATGCTCTTTTTCTTTTCTTATTGTAGCCCTTTCGATAAAGATGAACACTCATCTCTCATCCAATAGTTTGCAAAGTTTGTGCTACAAACTTTGCTTGTTATCTCAGAAAGGTCTCATGCAGCCTCACTTAGGATTTTCAGGTATTTCTATGTATATAAATATTACTAAGATTTAATCATTTTTGGTCTAATTTTTTCTTTGTTAAGAAATTGTTGATTCCATGGATAAATTGTTGCAGATTATGAGCAGACTCCTTCGCCGCAGAAGATCAATTGTCACAATTTTCAGTCAAGAGACACACTACAATCACTCGTGCAATCTTGCTCGTGTCGTGATCAAAGCCACGGTCGCAGCGTCGGTGTTCAAGAATGCAAGCTTCATCAGCCTCAGCAGAGAAATCTCGGTCACAACTTGCTCATCAATTATCATAGTAAAAATAATATTGGTGTGAGTAAACTTTTTTTTCTTCTTCAAATTAAATTGATGATTAGTATTGATGGCATCGAAATTATTTGAATCAATTTGAATGTTGTGACAGATGGAAAAACATTATTACAGCAAGGCAGTGCAGCTAGAGAAGCAACATTCATTTAGTTGTGGTGGGACTAAATTGATTAATGTTTCTTCTTCAGAAAAAGAGCAGAAAAAAAGAATTAGATGGACTGAGGATCTTCACAAGAAATTTATTGAGTGTGTGGATCGTCTAGGTGGAGCCAAAAGTAAGTAGAATATATTTATATCGAGAGATACTAATAAATTTGATGAATTGATCAATTGAACTGAATGCAGAGGCCACGCCAAAGGGAATCCTAAAGCTAATGCAATGTGATGGATTGACAATTTTCCATATCAAAAGCCATTTGCAGGTTAAACAAAAACTACCCTTAATCTCAATTAAATTTTAAATTTCGATTTCTAAAGAATTTTATGTTTTTGTTTCTCAGAAATACCGCGTTTCTGAAGTAAAGCCCGAAGAGAAGGATGGCAATTCAGAGCAGATTGGATTGAAATCGTAAGCTATAATCTCAGCCGATTTCGGGCTAATTACTCATCTTTGTTTGATGCTGGTACAACAAGTTATGATACAAAAGATTTCATTCGAGTTTCATTTTAATATATTACTACTATATGTCATCTGTGTGTAGACAGCGTCAATTTTTTTCCTACATGGGTACAAAACATGAAACAAGTACTCCACGTAAGCAAAGAGTTGACAGTGTCTAATTAAAAACATATGATGAAATGTATTAAAATGAAATATACAAATGAACTTTTTACATACAAACTTCACACTTTTTACTACTCCATATGGATCAATGTGGAAACATTTTGTATGAATAGTATAATTAGTCAGCATATTTTTTGTTAAAAATAGTTGATGATCTATGACAGGGGGATGCAGATTGTGGAAGCTCTAAGGCTACAGATAGATGTTCAGAAACAACTATATGATCAACTAGAGGTTTTTGGTTTTAAGCTTAAGTTTTTTTCTCCAATTTTATACATTCATAGTATATTTTAGGTTCTGAGTTAAACTTGGTTTTGTTTAGAGCCAGAAGAAGTTGCAGATGAGGATTGAAGAACAAGCAAAGCAGCTTCAGACAATGCTTGAATCTCAGTGGAATACAAAAAAATAGTGGATTTTTGTAACTTATTCGTGAATAACAATCGTATAAATTCTTTCACAATTAACTTTCTGACATTTTCAATTATCGGTGTCTATCAATAATCGTCCTATTTTACAATTTTCGCCTATTCACCAATAAATGTCTCATTTGCTTTTGTACTAGTACTATTCTACTGAATCTAACATCCCACTACATTTTTCCATTCACTTTTCATAATATTTGTTTAAAACTCGAACCAAACCAAACTAAACCTTTATTCATGGACATCGGATGTAGAATCTTCTTTTTCCTATTGACTAGTGTGATGACAGATTGTATTCAAAATTGAGTTTAATTTGTAACAAGAATTACATGATGCAGATTGCAGAGTTTGAAATCATATAAGTATTCCTTCGTGCACAAAATTTTGTCACAATTTCTTTTAGTGTCCATCTTGCCACTCCTGCTTGTATGTTTAGGGTGAAATTGTTCGGAGCAGATCCCCTCCTCCACAATAAGCATGGTTAGAATTCCTTTGTTTGTTATCATCTTGCTGGTCCATACTCCTGTTAGTTCAAAAATTCATACTGACTTGGGTTGTTTAGAGTTACCTTGTTTGCTATGATCAATATTATGATTTTTAGTTACCGATGTGATTGAAAATATGGAGCTCTCTTAAAAAAATGTTTATGAAAATTTGGACTGAACTATTAAATAAGTGGTTTGAAATAGTGAAACTTTAGAGGAAAAATAATCATAATGTTCCATTTATAGATGCTTTCTCTGCATGGACTAAGAGTTGTAGATTCTGAATCCACATTCCCCTGATAGAATCTTGTGTATGGATAACTGGATTTGCTGCTGTTGGTTGCTTATGGAGCATTTTATTTTGTTTCTAGATAGTGATGGACTTTGTGGAGTTGAGATCTTATTTCACGATGAAGTATTTGTTTTCATTTTTTTCTAGAGACGGACGCAGGGATGCACATGATTAACAGGAAAATAACTGGCCAATCGATTTTCACTTTGGGGCACATTCCAGGGGCTTAATATTTCTAGTATTTCTGAAATAAATGCATGTTGTTGATGAACAAGTAGTCATGCACAACTTTTTCTTTAGTAAGGTTTTTAATTTTTTCGCTTCTTATACAATAAGCACAAACCAGTTAATTGGGTCACTCATTTCAGTGTTTCCATTAGTTATTCAATTTTCCCAACAACTTGGATTCTGGCATTTATGTCATATGTTTGTTACTTTCTATAGTCTTATGTTCTGACTGTTATCTGGCATGGGTTATTATGAGCCCCTGGTCTTATTAGTTTTGTATACTTCTATAACATCTCTTCAAGTGCCATACTACTTTTTTGTTTTCTATGTTTTATACAGGCTTGGTCAGTGACAATAATTCTTCTCCTCTCATTCCCATTGATGCTGTTTCAGGAACTGATGACGATTTTCCTCCACCACATCAAAATACAAATTAATAGAATGTCAGGAGGGAGGCTCATTTATGAATTATGGTTATGGAAGGCCTGCCACCTTGAGTGCTCACTCATTTCCTCGAATCTATAGGAGGAGACTGACATGGGAGATAAAATTCACCAGCTGAAAGAAATATATTTTTCTCAGGAGAAGGGATGTTTAATTACAGAGCTTAGGACAGAGTAAAGATTACCAAATGAGGAGCACAGATATGTTCTCTGAAGGTTTAATGCTGATGAAACAATTAGTAAAATAAAAGCATTCCCAAGTCTAATTTTGTAAATGATCAATTTTTTGGTTATGGAAATTTGGGAACACTGTCAGGGAATGGAGGCAATCAAGGGGGCTCCAACACATCTTTCATGGTGCCGATCAACCATTACACGATGCAGTGCCCCACAAGCAATTAGTACAACAAACCAGCCGTCCTCCTTAGCTGCCAAACGCGGACCTATAGCAGGGACAAAAGGCAAAAAACACAAATATGGGAGTTTGAAATTTAATCACTATTTTTTGTCTGCTATACCTTGACTGGTGCTGATTCGCAATAATTTACTTTATTTGTCAAATGCCACCTGGTTCATCAATGAAAATGCAGCATCCCTCGGGACGGGCTGGAAGAGGTCAATTTGGTAACTGTATTGGGGGCCTTCCATTAATTGGACGGAAAGCCAGAACCAGATGGCCAGATGATAATAATTTTATGGAGCTGTTATAACTGATTACAATGCAGTTGAGGTATATCCACCTCTCTTATAACTGTGGACCCTTCTTTTCTGATCATGAATTTCTCAATTTAGCTGTATGCTATTGCCAGGGTAGACATGCTCTTGTTTATCACATAGGTACTGATTTTGAAACATGGGAATGGGTCAGCCTAGCTGAGGTAGATACCGTTACTTTTCTGGATTATAGGATGTCAGAATTGCAATTTTGCTCCTGTCATGGTTTCTTTATGCGTGTAATTGGATTTATTTCTTATCTTGTAAAAGTTTGCATGACTGGATTTATCAAAACAAGTATTTATAACTACTGGTTGTCTTTTGTGGTTCTATGTGTTATTCTATGGAAATTCCCCCTTACAGGATGTCAACTAGGTACGGTATAGAGCTTATTTCATTATGTATATGACATATTTCTTATGTTCCATCTAAGCCTTATACTATAAGCTACGAATAATAAAATTTCTCTGGATGACATGAAGAAACAGAAGCCAAGCTGACTATTTAGTGGGAAAGTTTGACATATATTAACTTGTTGAATTCTTCTTTCAAGGTGCTTTATGTCCTTCAAACTATGAATAGGAGAAAAACTTGCAAGCAGAAGAATTAAAGATTGAATAGATGTTAAACTGTCTCCTGGGGATAGCCTCTTTTGCATTTCCACTGTAGATATCTCCGGGAGATATTAAGTGGGACGGTGAAGACGACATGATTAGCTTAGAAGACAAAGAAAAGACCAACCAACAATGGACTGCTCATTAGAGAATAAGACCTTGGAGAGACTGTTTAGCAATGGATCAAAATGCACTACTAGTATTTTTTTTCTTTAATCGGAAATAGACTCGACTATGAATACTCAGCTAAATGGTTATTATTTCGTATCGGCCCTTACACTGAAGGAGCCATTTGGACTATAAAAGAGGAATTGAAAGAGCAGTGCACTTGTAGAATTGTTTGATGAACTTTCAGAAGTTTTCCTTGTTTTTATTTCTCTTTGGTGATTGCTTATGACAGATGAAGGTGGTCAGTTCTTATATGGCCCAGCACTGGACCGAGCATAACAACACCGGTGACGATGGAGATAAATTGCCATTTACGGCTAGAATCTATTACTTATGGAGCCCGAAAGTAAATAATTGAGAAATAACTTGGTTTTCTGTCTTTAATTGAGTAAAATAACCTTACTAATATGACATATGTATATGCACATTTCTTACATAGAGCTTCAATAATCATTAATTATTAAACTAGCTAGACCATCTTTGGTAGATGAAACGGTGATTTCTCTCTCTCTTCTACTTCTTTATTTGATAGTAATTTTTTAAATTATCAATTTCGTTTGATATTTACGTTGATATTGATGTGATCAATTGCTAAATTTATTTTTAATTGCAAATTACAACTAATTTAAAACCATAAAATTTGTAGAGATCTAGTGATCCATAGATTTCCATGTGTAATTTTATTCTATTATTAATTAAATTTGAAAAGATAACAAAGCTACCAAAATTAGGATTTTGAATCAAATTATTAATGTAGTGTACTAAAGATATTGATCAATATGATTCATTGAGTATGTCAACATAATTTAACAGTGACATTATATATGTATTATATTGACATATTATGTTAGCTATATTGACATTAAACTTTTAGTTGATATTTATAAAAATTCAATAACTTTTATCAAATTTTGACATCGAAACATTTGCAAATGAGATCTCGTTAATTAGAATCCTTATAAAAATTATCTTTAATTTGATATATTTTGAGTAAAAAAATAATATAAATTGAGATAGTTATAATCATTTAAAGTTTTGAGATATTTTTTAAAAATTAGTTATAACTCACTTTTTTAACTGACACTAACTTTTGTTACATTGATTTAATGATCCAATGCCTATTTAGTTGTAGTTAGGAATTTAAGAATGATTCAATGTAACACACCCCTAAATTCATCTCTACATGAATAGCCATCCTAGTCATTCCATTCCTTTGTAATCTTATTTTTTATTTTGATAAAAATAAACATATTATAGTAGGGGCATGTTAGGGTGCCACCACCCCTTAAAATAACACCATACCACCATTCCTAGCCAATCGTACACGTGGACGAATAATAAGTTGCCACGTGGCAAAAAAAAAACTGGAAAAAGACGGTCAGCAATTTGCTGGTCTTTATACAGCAATATTTCTTGTCCAGCAATATCCGACACACTATACAACAATCTATAGATTGTTGTGTAGTGTTTGTAATATTGTTGTGTAGAGTTTATAATATAGCTATATAAGTGGTGTCAAGGTGTCATTTTAAGAGGGGTTGTCATTTTAACATAAACCTATTATAGTAATATTATAATTGGGCCCTAAATTAGAGCACAAAAATAAACACGACTTAGTAAATATTTCCATAAGGATCACTGTTACCTTCACTATATCTTCGAAAATTATGCATATATTAATCACATGCAGTCAATCTTATGTATTATTATCGATATATTAGCAATATACAATTAAAAATCGTCGTTAATGATCTCAACAAGAAAATGTGTCACCAACATTCACCAAGCATGGAAGAATGTTGTACATATTACATATTTTCATAGAATTACGCAATTACATAAATTGCATTTTGCATGTGAGAAATAAATTGCATTATAAAGAAGGAATTGAGTATTTATTTTTGTGTCCTTGAAAGTAAGTTTTTTTTTACGGTCAGAAGAAGATGATGAACGATGATGATGCAACGTCGAAACCAAGAAAAGTCAATTTCTTCGACGAAAACCGCACCGTCATCCCCCGTCAGATCATCCGTCTCCCGCCACAAAAATCAAGTTCAACTTCGGCTGCACACACTAATATTCATGATGCGACTTCGGATCTAAGAGCGATCCACGAATACGACTTCTTTGACAAAAACCGCACCGGCCCCAGGCTCATACACCATGGGTCCCGAAGCGAGGGATCAAAGACGAAGCCAACGAGCCTCCACCACCGTGGTTTCTCCAACGAATAGTGGAAGGAATCAAAGACCCTCAAGTGGCGTACTTGT
The DNA here is from genome assembly GCF_023119035.1 of Salvia hispanica. Taxonomy (NCBI): domain Eukaryota; kingdom Viridiplantae; phylum Streptophyta; class Magnoliopsida; order Lamiales; family Lamiaceae; genus Salvia; species Salvia hispanica. The sequence continues at coordinate 46,727,458 of NC_062965.1, forward strand.
TCGAGAAGAGTTTGGAGAATTTGGACTTGGGGAGGAGGCTTTTCATCGACGGGAGGGGGAGCGAGAGAGTGATAGGGGCTCTCACGGAGGAAGAGAGAATGAAGCAAGAGAGAGAGGGGTTTTTTGAGTTTAGAGTGATAGATTCAATTGGAAACAATTACAAGATGAGGTTGATGCATATGGCTTCCATAAATATGACTGTGATCAATGAAGAATGGTGCAAGCTTGTTTGGGCTAACCATTTGGGGGAAGGGTTTAGGGTTCGAGGCTGGGGATTTCGAAAAGAGGGAAAGTTCTATGTCTTCGTCGATTGAAAACGTAATTCTATGGTACAATAATACAACATTTCTTTTTTCCTACCTCTTCTTGTTAGCTTGTTTCTTCTCTCTCTTTGATTGATTATTTATCGCTCATTGTCACATTTGCTTATTCGAGTTTCCAATATTGTGTACGTAATTTCATATTAATTGGAACGAGTTTTTGTTTCTTTATAATATATTTATAATGTAGTTGAGAAAGTTTAAAATCCAAAATGTTCGGTATTAGGAGACGGTTTGTTGAATTTATTTACAATAAAAGTTTCGCTTCGAAAGGAAAAATCAAATTGAAGGAGAGAACACATAACTTGGAAAAAAGCAATTATGTTGAGAAAACCTCTATCTTGAAAGAACATTCATGCATTGTACAAAAACATAAAATTCACTAAAATCGTTGACCCCCCTTCCGATGCTTTAAGATGATCATAAGGTACAATTCTAGCCTTGGTCAGCACTAAGGTACAAAATGGTCCGTAGATCTATTGCCTTCAATCAAGGACTTGAAGAAAATTTCAAATTCAAAACTTTTTTTGAAGTTACGAGAAAGAACATAATTAGATCAAATTTTATACTTCTTCTATTCCATACAAAAATACAGTAACCATTTTAAATCCTTTTTTTAAACTAAAAAGTAGTAACACATTTTTTCACTCTTACTTTTTCCTCTCTCCTACATTATACACCTTTTTTTAATCTGTCTCCACTAGAACGAAAAGAGTAATTTTTTTTTGGCTATTTGCTCTTTTTCTTTTTACTTTATTTGTACAGAGCAGTACATTATTATTACTAATATTGATTACTACACTATTCGCGTAGTTTAAGCATTGCCTACAACCACTGTGTATTATAAAAATTAAACATTTATACTATTCACCTACTTCATTTACTAGTATTTCTCAATCTTATTTCTTAATTAAAATTTCCAATTGAATTATTTTACAACTAAATTCCTACAACTTAAAAAATGAAGCCAATTTTGAAATTTATAAAAAAAATACAAAGCACTCCACATATCACCCACTGATTGGGCGACGAGTAGGCTACAAAATAGCATTTCGCACATCAGAAATAAATAGAAGTAATCAATATTAATATATGAAGAAGAATTGTTTCACGAATTGCATTGCCAGCAGAAGAAGAAAATGGCAGAAGAAGATGGCGCAACGTCGAACTTCCGCAAAGTGAGAGTGATCCACGAATTCAACTTCTTCGACGAAATCCTATATAAATATAAATAGAATTGCATTCCGTCGACAAAATATATTTAGAATTATAGCAAAAGAGTAATGGAGATGAAGAACGATGAGGATTCATCGTCGGAACAAAAAGTCGTCTATGAATACGATTTCTTCGACGAAAACCGCACCGGCCCCATTCACAGTCACATTCTCCCAATTGAAAGAGAATCAACACCAGCGGAGACGAACAACTGTCATAGTTCAACGACGTCGAAACAAAGAGTCGTCTATGAATACGATTTTTTTGACGAAAACCGCACCGGCCCCATACGCAGTTTCCTCGTCCCAATCGGAACAGAAGCAACTCCAGCAGATATGTTTGAAGTGTTTGAAAAGACACTGGAGGCCATGGACGTGTCGAACACACTTTTCGTGAGGGAGATCGAGAGAGTTATGTGGTTTCTCAGAGAAGAGGAGAGAAGGAATGTAGAGAGAGGAGGGTTTCTTGAGGTTCCAACGATAGATCCAAGCGGCAACGTTTACAAGATGCGGTTGAAGCAGAGCCGTATCTTCATCGGCTTGGCTGAGATGAGTGGAGAATGGTCCAAGCTTGTTAGTGAAAACAAATTGAAGAAAGGGGATTGGGTTTATGGTTGGGGATATCGCAGAGGCGGACACTTCTGCATCGCCATCAATTACCTGAGGTTGCCCTAATTTTTTTTATTGGGGTTTTTATGTAATCAAGATTTTGTTTTTCCTTTGTCTTATTGTTAGTATTTTGTTTGATGCAAGGCTAAGTCCTCATTCGATCAAGATGAAGAATTGCAATAAATTAAAGATTGATCTTTTAGTTGTTTTTAGTTTTGACTTGAGTCAAATTCTATCCTGTCGCGACATTGTGTTTATCTTTGTGTTTCTAATTAGTAATAGGATTCTTTATCGTCTATTTAAAGACATTATTGTTTGATTTAATGGTATCTTGTTGGAGAATTTAATAAATTAAACGAGATTTAAGAACTTGTGTTTTTTATCGGTTTGTTTCATTCCCATCGTATGTTTAGTCGTTCTTGAGAGTGATTCAGTGTCATTGTTTCTTTTCTCTTTCATTTTATTTATCGATCATACCCAAATTCACAAAATAATTCATCATTAAGTATTGCACTACTATACTGCTTTCCTTTATGATTACTAAACCATAAATTAAGCATGGAATCAACGTCGTGCACATAGAGAAGAAGAATGTATTCAAAAATAATTTCAATACCAATATATACATGATCTCATCAACATAGATACTAACATGCAAATAGTAGAAAATTTCAAGGAAAGGATTATGAGGGAATTTTTATTCCGAGTAAAATAACATTATGATATACACAATTCTTTCCGTTGTTGAATTGGAATCCCATATATAGAGCATACATAGAGTTGCATTGCGTAGACGCAAAAACATATTTAGAATTATATCAAAAGAGTGGATCGGAAATGAAGAATGGTGAGGGTACAACGTCGAAACAAAGAGTCGTCTACGAATACGATTTCTTCGACAAAAACCACAGCGGCCCCGTTCGCACTCACCTCGTCCCAATGGGAAGAGAAGCAACTCCAGCGGATCTTGAACCAGTTGAGCTTCCATCCGACGTAAATGAAGCGGCCATTTTGTTCGAAAAGACGCTGGAGGCCACGGACGTGTCGTTGATAGAGTGATGGTGGGACTGCAGCATACTGTTTATCCAGAACTTGGAGGGAGACAGAGTGATGGCGGCGCTGACGGATGCGGAGAGGAGGAAGGTGGAGAGAGAAGGGTTTCTTGAGGTGGAATCCTTTACATGATGCGGTTGAAGTATATGGCTCCCTTCCACACGGTTTGGAGGAAGGGGATAGGGTTCAAGGATGGGGGTTTCGCAAAGAGGGAGTGTTTCACCTTGCTATCTATTGAATTTGACCTCATTTTTTGGTTAGGGTTTTCTCTTCTTGTAATCAAGATTTTGTTTCTCTGTCGTCTTCATGTTTTCTTCACTCTCCATGTTTGTTTCTTTATCGATCTTTGAAACATTCACTAATTAATTTATCATAGTTTCCTTTATGATTGTGTCCAAATTATTAACCAGAGTTATGATGATTTAATAGCATTCTGGTATTCCTCATGTTAAATGGAGTCCAAATAATTTATCACATGGAACGATTTGAACTCGTGAACTTTTTAATATGATGATGAAGATGCAAAAATAGTAAACTTCGCGCTGAGCAAGATTTGGTGGGGACTAAACAAGACTTAATTTCGGGATTTCATATATTCACCGCAAAAAACTTATCTTTTAGGGGCACAAAAGTTAAGATGCAATTACTAGCTTTTGATAAAGTTAATTTAGGATGCAAAATAAAGCGTCCCTAAGTTGAGGAGAAATTATCTTAATATTTTGCTTTGTTAGGATGCTTCTATTTTGTATTCCCTAATTTTAGTTGGGACACTAATAATAAGAACATTATGGTTCATTGGTAGTTTAATTAGACACAAAAGTGAGCATTCTTAACCGTATTAAACAGTGTACTTATATTTTTTGTTGTAATGATTGGAAGATAAATGTGATTTGTCACTGTGAGATAAATGGATCTATTGGAGTTGGGCTTGATGAATTAATCATTGGGCTGAATTAATACTAAGCCCGAATTCTATTAGTGCGGCCCGATTTGATTGTGGCCCGTCACTAACCTGGGTATTGTTAGAGTTTGTATATTAGAAATCACGTTTCGAGTGATTGAATACTATAAAACTCTTATTTTATTTTTCAAGGAATAAAATAGATTATTTTTGTCATAATGATGTTATGTTTTACATTTAATGGATGTTAATTGCATGTTTAAATGTATAAGCTAACTTAACAAAGTCTAAGTCTTTGTTTTAGTAGACTGGTTGTGGGCGGCGTCCACTTTAAGGTAACACGGTCAGTCCTAAACAAAGAAAAAGAAGAATTTCACGACCTAGATGGAATTAGACTATCCATCGTGAAAGGTTGCAATGTCAGTCCGCATATTTCTAAGCCTTACTGAACTAAGATGACATTGGTGTGGTAAAGCACTGAACGGATCTAACAGCAAGACTTGTCTTTGTGCTATCTATTGAAAGTCGAGGTCTTGATAAATATTTGTTTCTTAATCAATGTAGGTTAGCATTGAGCATGCGGTATTGATTATGCATTACTTTGACTTATCAAATGGTGCGTTTTTTCGTAACCCAATAATCCTGATATATTGGGTAGTGGTGATTAATATCTAGCGGTGCTAGGATTGCTATTATATTGAATCGTACGCGAGGTGAGTCTCGTTTGATAATGTCCTCAAGAGGAGCGCGAAACAAGGTTTTATTATTCGGAACCTAGCTAGTTGGAGTTTGATCACTTTATGAATAATAAATAAATGTTTCATGCTAAGTCCACTCTTGGAATTAATAAGAAATTAATTAATTAAGTCCATAGCAGACATTAATTAATTAATGGACATTTTTATCTTGAGCGCGGGAAATGAAAGTTAAAACGGAAACCCGGATTACTTATAATTTCGGATTTGGATGGGGGGAGTTCAATATTACTTTTGTAGTGGCTGCTCATAATATATTCCAATTAAAGCTTATATTAAGTTGTGGGTTCAATTTAAATAGTAAAAAGTAAATAGGATGAGCCCATATCCAAAACTTTCCATAGATCCCTGTTTGGGCCCAAAAGGAACCTAATATAAATAGGAGAATAAAGGAGACAGAAATAACACAATTAATTTTAATCAAATAAATTTCGTTCCCCCCCCCTTCTGGAGTTGGGCGATTTTTCCTCTCCCCCGTGGAGTAGAATTTCAGTCTTCTTTATTTAAGTCCTAGTATTCCGGTGAGATCTGTCCACACTGATATTGGAGTACAGTTCGGGAACCAGAGAGAAAATCTATGGTCTAGTTTTCAAAGCGTCACGTGGAGAAGTCGCTAGCCATCATCAATTCTTTGGAGAATTAATTAGGTATTATTTCTGCTTCGTAGAAAAGCATGTTTTAGGTTTCAGTATACTTAAAGAATGATTAATTCAAGTTATGAGCATGATACATGTGAGAATTAAGCAAATAGATTTTGTCTAAATAATCTGCTAAATAGATCTGATTATTATGTGATTTATTTGTTCGATTAATTGTTAAATTATGAAATTGGAAATCCGCACGCTTCCGCTGCCAGTTCCTTCAGGTATACCGATTGCTGCCGTGTGGCACTTCACTAAGATCATGAATATTGGCCGTGGGATATAGGGTGTGTTTGTTTGTGAGTGATATACTCTCTTATCCGCCTCATTCACTTGACACACACTCTCTCTCTGGCTCTCAAGTTCTCTCCAACTTCTCTCTAGAATTCTCTCCTTCTCTCTTCTGATAATGACTCCGGTCATCTTCTCCAACCACTCGTTCTCTGTTCTAAGTGAGACCTGAGTGAGATCCTTCAACTTCCGCGTTGATGTAGTGGATCTGGTGGTGATCGAACGGTTCCAGTTCTGATCTGTTCTCCCGGTGTAGATTTGCAAGTCATTTCATGTGTGATTGAGAGATCCATGATTTCTTGGTGTGTTGGTGGTGTTGTGGAGTGTTTTGTTCGGTTTCTTGTGAAGTTAGCTGGAGCAAAGTAGGTGGATCCCTAGGGTTTGGGGTCCGATTTGTCTTGCAGTGCTCCCTTGTGACCTATTGGTGAAAATAGGGGAGGTCCTGGCCCTGTGAAGTTGCGTGTGCAACCTGAGCCAAGACGGATGTTGTTTTGACTTGATTACATTCTTAAGGCTTATCGTTCAGATTTGTAGATATCTGATTTCCTACTATACTGATCAATCTTCTTAGTGTGCAGGTCAAGTTCCAGCCGTTAGAAGCTCGGAGTCCGAAACTGGTCAAGGGTTTAGTGGTTTTGACTAGAGATAGGATTTTCTGTAACTTGTAGCAACTCGTTAGATTGTATAGTTGATAAACTCGTAGTTTAGCAAGTGTTTTGAATGTTTGGAAGTGCATATTTGAGTACTTTGTAGCACATTACCTGAGCTTTCATCTTTGATAATCTATATTAGTGTTTTGATAAGTTTCTCGAGTTTTTGTAGTCATAATAAGTGGAAACAGACGAAAACGGCACCAAAAACCTTTGGTCGGGCGTTTCGCTGCAGCAAGCCAAGCATTTCACAGCACGAGACCGGGCGATTCGACCCTCAAGCCGGGCGTATGCACTATCCCCGGACGTTTCTTGATGGAAAATCGCCCGGGTGTGCGTTTTGTCACGTTTTCGGGATCTCAAGCAAAACGCCCGGCCGGGCATTTTTTACACTGTAGGTCGGGCATTCTGCTTATGCCTTGCAATTGCTGCATTTTTCGCCCCGGATATAAATAAGACCTAGGGTTCGACTTCAAAACACATTCCACACACCCCATAAGAGTTTATCAAAGGTTTTGAGAGTAGATTGAAGAGACGGAGAGTCACAATCATCAACAAGATTGAAGACGAAGACGATTTGTCATTTAATTCACTCTTGGGAGTATTTTATAGTTTTCCTATGTCCAATTGAATTTGCGTTGAATATGAGTAGCTAAATCCTTTGTAGAGTTTTGGTGAAGACTACAATGACGCTTTTGATTAACAAGGACTTTTGATTACCTTTGCTATTGTGATTTCTTTGTTTCGTTCTTGTGTCTTTTCAATTCAATTGCTTAGCTACCAATTGGGTTTGTTGACCTAGTTTTGAGTAATCGAGAGATACATAATTAGGATTGATAAAAGAATGAACAACACCTAGATAATTTGCATTCGAGAGAAGGAATTATAGAGTGAGGTCTTGAGCCTTTTGTTTTAAGGAGTTAATTGTGAAGTATTAGAAGGAGACTTCAATATTAATGTTTAATCAACGGGTTGAGTGCACTCGAGAGCGGGCTTAGCCTAGACTACCGGCTTTCCTAGTAATCCTAGAGACTTTAATTGGGTAATCGAAGTTATTGAATTGTTCGCATTGTATTCGTTGTAGTTGGATCCAAGGGTCTACCGTGTTCTCTTATTTGAAACTCTCTTTGTTGCGTGCTTTTAGCTTGTTAATGTTTATTTGTTTTTCTTCAAAATCAACACCAACCTTTCCGGATTCTCTAGATAGTAGTTAAAATCGGTTCGTGGTACTTAAGTTGCACAATTTGTCTATGTGGATGCGATACTCTTACTTGTTTATTACTACACTAGCCCCGTACACTTGCGAGTAATTCTCGTGTTTAAAATAAATCGAGTCAATAGTCTGTATCCTATTATTGTATCCTGGTCTGTGATCTTGGAGATTGACCATATCCTAAGTGCAATACAATAAAAGAGGTACAGGTAATTAGTGAATCCCGAATGGTCTGATCCATACGGTCACAATTTGAATTTCTTGCATATAGAAAAGAATGTCCTATTCGATAATATTTTTAATGCCAGGATATATATAATCTTACTCCCTCCGTCCCAGATAATGTTGGAACCGGCAGCGGAAGCGGTGCGTTTAAAACAATAAATCACATAAAAGTTAGATCTATTTAGCAGATTATTTAGACAAAAGCTATTCGCGTAATTATCACATGTATCATGCTCATAACTTGAATTAATCATGCTTTAAGAATATTTGAAACCTAAAACATGCTTTTCTACGGAGCAGAAAAATACCTAATTAATTCTCCAAAGAATTGAAGATGGCTAGCTTCTTCTCCACGTGATGCTTTGAGTACTAAACCACAAATCTTCTCTCTGGTTCCCGAACTGTATCTCAATATCAGTGTGGGCTGATCTTACTAGAATACTAGGACTTAAATAAAAAAAGACAGAAGAAATCCTTTTTGGAATAGGAGAGGAATTCGAAAATTCCTACAGCTTGTGAGAGCTGAAATTTTCGAAAATTTTGGCAAATAAAATTGTGTTATTTCTGTCTCCTTTATTCTCCTATTTATATTAAGTTCTTTTTGGGCCCAGACAGGGATCTATGGAAGGTTTTGGATATGGGCTCATCCAATTTACTTTTTACTAATTAAATTGAACCCACAATTTAATATAAGTTATAATTGATATTACGAGCAGCCACTACAGAAGTAATATTGAACTCTCCCCATCCAAATCCGAAATTACAAGTAATCCGAGTTTCCGTTTATCTTTCATTTCCCGTGCTTAAGATTAAAATGTCCATTAATTAATTAATGTCTGCTATTGACTTAATTAATTAACTTCTTATTAATTCCAAGAGTGGACTTAGCATGAAACGCTTATTTATTATTCATAGAGTAATCACACTCCAACTAGCTAGGTTCCGAATAATAAAACCTTGTTTCGCGCTCCTCTTGAGGACATTATCAAACGAGACTCAGCTCGCGCACGATTCAATATAATAGCAATCCTAGCACCGCCAGATATTGATCACCACTACCCAATATATCAGGATCATTGGGTTACGAAAAACCCGCACCATTTGATAAGTCAAAGTAGTGCATAGTAAATACCGTATGCTCAATGCTAACCTACATTGATTAAGAAATAAATATTTATCAAGACCTCGCCTTTCAGTAGATAGCCTAAGGCAAGTCTCGTTGTTAGATCCGTTCAGTGCTATACCACACCAATGTCATCTTATTTCAGTAAGGCTTAGAAATATGCGGACTGACATTGCAACCTTTCTCGATGGATAGTCAAATTCCATCTAGGTTGTGAAATTCATCTTTTTCTTTGTTTAGAACTGACCGTATTACCTTAAAGTGGACGACGCCCACAACCGGTCTACTAAAACAAAGACTTAGACTTTGTTAAGTTAACTTATACATTTAAACATGCATTAACATCCATTAAATGTAAAACATAACAACATTATGACAAAAAATAATCTGTTTTATTTATTAGAAAATAAAATAAGAGTTTTACAGTATTCAATCACTCGAAACGTGATTTCTAGTATACAAACTCTAACATTCGTCTCATTTTGACTGGGACATGGATTTTAAGAAATGTAATGAAAAATGAGTTGAAAAAGTTAGTGGAATGTGGGTCCTACTTTTATATATTAGTTTTATAATAAAATTTGAGTAGAAATGAGTTAGTGGAATATGTGGTCCACTACCAAAAATAGTAAAAGATGAAATGAGACAAATTATGTGAGACAGACTGAAATAAAAAAATGGAACAAATTATCAGGGACGAAGGGAGTATCAAACACGCAAATAGTAGAAAACATTCCAGCAAAGAATTGCGCAGGAATTTTATATGGAATAAAATAACATTAAGATATACACAATTCTTGGATATGTCTTATTGTCATTGATTTTAGAAGGATACATAATAGTCCTCCGATTTCGCAAATATATCAGATACAATAATTATAAGGAGTTAATTCTCAATATTAATTTTATTTGTTCATGAATTGGATTCACAATAGTACCGGAAATCCTATATAAATACACATAGAGTTGCATTCCGTCGACAAAATATATTTAGAATTATATGAAAAGAGTGGATCGGAAATGAAGAACGGTGAGGGTTCAACGTCGAAACAAAGAGTCGTCTACGAATACGATTTCTTCGACGAAAACCGCAGCGGCCCCACACGCACTCACCTTCTCCCAATGGGAAGAGAATCAATGAAGAATCAAAGAGTCGTCTACGAATACGAATTCTTCGACAAAAACCGCACCGGCCCCATTCGAACTCACCTCGTCCCAATCGGAACAGAAGCAACTCCAGCCGATATGTTTGAAGTGTTCGAAAAGACACTGGAGGCCATGGACTTGTCGAACACGCTTTTCGTGAGGGAGATCGAGAGAGTTATGCGGTTTCTCAGAGAAGAGGAGAGAAGGAATGTAGAGAGAGGAGGGTTTCTTGAGGTGGAAACGATAGATCCAAGTGGCAACGTTTACAAGTTGCGGTTGAAGCAAAGCCCAATCTTCATCCGCGTTGCTGAGATGAGTGGAGAATGGTCCAAGCTTGTTAGTGTCAACAAATTGAAGATTGGGGATTCGGTGTCTGGCTGGGGATATCGCAAAGATGGACGCTTCTGCATCGCCATCAAATACTACCGCCCATAGGTTCACCTACCTAGTTTTTTGGTAATCAAGATTTTGTTTCTCTTTCTCCTTCGTCTTCATGTTATGTTAATTCATTCTTCTCTCTCTCATTTTCTCTTTGAACAATGATATGAATTGGTTGAATTCATAACATGCAACATGTATTTGAGTGGTGTAAATTCAAATTGATTACTACAAATCTACAATTCAAGAATCGGATTAATGTTAAGTTAGAGGCACTTTATTCACACAAAAGTTTATGGCAAAGTAATTAAGTGCTTCATGTATCGTTTATTTTGATTTGGAGTAGTACATTTGATTGTTGATTGGCTAGTAATATTGATAACTTATAATTACTGATTTCATGTGTGTTATTGAAATGGCTACAAATAGATGATTCGTACGTGAACCCAGAACATGACGATCAACTTATTAGTTGGGGGAAAAAAAATGGCAAGATATACAAAATAATCGAATTACTTTTCAAAGCAGTCAAAGTTCAAACCATCTCCTCTCAAAGTTACCTTACAGCTCATCGGTGAAGCAAGTTTGTTAGAAGTTGTTAGTAGAAGTTATAGAATTAGTTTATTTGTTAGTTTGATGCAGTTTTATTTTCTACGAGTACAACAACACCATGTGCACTGCTCATAGTGTCAAAGCATATCAAAGGAAATCGATCACGGAGATTAATTGACAAGCTAGGATCATATAATTGACATGCAATTTTTAATTTTAGAAACTATTCCCTCTCTAAAAAGGTGAGACTCATTCTTCACTAATAATACTCTAATTATTTATTCTCATTACCTCTCTATAACTTTAACAATTATGTATTAAAACACGTGTAACATCCCGGATTTTAGAACCCTAATTTTTGAGCCCTAGAATTTATTGTTGATGACGTGGCATCGAGAATGCAGTTATTTCACGAGGTGATATGGTCGAATTAAGTTTAGGGTTTGTGTGAAAGTTTGAAAAGTCAAACTTATTGACCTTATAATGTGGCATGTGATTTATTTATTTGTGAGTCTATGTGGCAATTTAATTGTTTATGGGTGAGTGAGAATATTAGAGAAAATTTCCATAAATACTTATCACCCTCATTCTTGTGATTTTCGAACCCTAGACCCCTTGGAGAAAGAATTTCTATTTTTCCGGAATTTATTTAATCCTTTGGATATTTATCCAAATTAAATTCCAAGAGCCAATTATTTCCTTGTTTAGAGATGTTAGAATCGGCCCCTTTGTTTTAATAGTGATTTTCGAAAATCACTATGTTGGGAAGGAAATAACAAATAAATCGAGACGTAGGATCTATTTGACCGATTATGCGATTAATCAATTCACATGTTAAACAGATAATTGCATGCTAGAACGCAAATAATTCATGCTCAAAGAAAGTAAATCCTAAAACATGAATTCTACGGTTAGAGTTACCGATTTGATTCTCCAAAGAATCGTCGATTGCTCGCGCCTTCTCCACGTGATGATCTTCAATACTAGACCACGGATCTTCTCTCTGGTTCCCGAACTGTATCTCGATATCAGGGTGGGCTGATCTTATCAAAATACTAGGACTCGAATAAAGAAGACAGAAGAAATCCTTTTGGGAAAAGGAGTAGAAATCGAAATCTCCTTCAGCTGGGGAGGCCGAAAATTTCGAAAATTTCAAGTATGAAAATTGTGATTCTTCTGTCTCCTTTATTCTCCTATTTATATTAAGTTCCTTTTGGGCCCAGACAGGGATCTATGGAAGGTTTTGGATATGGGCTCGCCCAATTAGCTTTTTACTAATTAAATTGAACCCACAATTTAATACAAGCTTATATTGGAATATTACGAGCAGCCACTACAGAAGTAATATTGAACTCTCCCCATCCAAATCCGAAATTACAAGTAATCCGGGTTTCCACTTTTATTATTTATTTCCCGCGCTTAAGATATAAATGTCCATTAATTAATTAATGTCTGCTATGGACTTAATTAATTAATATCTTATTAATTCCAAGAGTGGACTTAGCAAGAAACATTTATTTATTATTCATAGAGTAATAAAACTCCAACTGGCCAGTTTTCCGAATAATAAAACCTTGTTCGAGCTCCTCTTGAGGACATTATCAAACGAGACTCACCTCGCGCACGATTCAACATAATAGCAATCCTAGCACCGCTAGATATTAATCACCACTACCCAATATATCAGGATTATTGGGTTGCGAAAAACCCGCACCATTTGATAAGTCAAAGTAGTGCATAATCAATACCGTATGCTCAATACTAACATATGTAGATTAAGAAATAATATTTTATCAAGACCTAGTCTTTCAGTAGATAGCATAAAGACACGTCTTGCTGTTAGATCCGTTCAGTGCTATACCACACCAATGTCATCTTATTTCAGTAAGGCTTAGAAATATGCGGACTGACATTGCAACCTTTCACGATAGGTAGTCTAAGCCTATCTAGGTTGTGAAATTCTTCTTTTTCTTTTGCAAAGCATTGCATAGATCTGACCGTGTTACCTTAAAGTGGACGACGCCCACAACCGGTCTACTAAGCAAAAGACTTAGACTTTGTTTACTTCTTATGCATTTAAATGTTTGTAAAACATCTTATTAAGCAGTCGAGGTGGGCTTTACTCTCAAAACTCTCTTTTATTTTGTCAAAGATAATTATCGGAGCTATAAGGGTGGTTTAACTGTTATGCCATGCCTATGTTTGTTTTATTGTGAGATTGTGTGCCCGATGCCTAGTTTGTGAGTTCGCTCCATTGGGCTATAGGGCTATGGATATGATATACGAATTCGGGTCTGAGTATGGGCCGCAAACCCTACCAGGCTGTGTACACGAGGGGATCGGGAGCCCTCCTAGCTAGTCGGCCGGTCTCGTGGGCGAAAAGCGTGGCCACGCTTTCGTCGCACCATGGAAAGATTGTGATATGTGATTGTGGAATTTGATGAGAAAATGGGGAGTTATTTTGACTGGCCAGTCTATGAAAATATTTTGTGATACTCGTGATATTTCTCTTAACTGCTTAAAACTCGAGTTCACTTGGTAAGTGTGGCATAACTTTCGAATAAAATGTTTTGGCAACGAGCTCACTGAGTATTTCAAAATACTCAGCCCTGCATGTGTTTTTCCTATGTGCAGGTTGAATGATGACGAGCGGTGGCGGGTGTTGAGCAGCTCAATTAATTAATGGACATGTTGAACTCTAAGTGTAGTTGTGTCTCCATACATAGCTATGCTTTTTCTCTTGGTCGTTTTCCGCTAAGTTCTAATACTCTGATATTGATTTGGTTGATTGGCACTCTTCTTCGTTTTTGAGGCCTTACACTTTTCTCGTGACGTTATCTTGAAACCTATGCCTTTCTCTTAAGTTTTGATCGTCATCTATAAAAACTCCCTTTCGTTTACCTATTTAAGTTTCTAGGTTAAGTTGTTGCATTAAATACTCTGATATTTCCTTCGTTTCTTTGGTCAGTACTCTTTAAATGAAACCCTAGCCCATGTTTACTTCTTTCGAGTTGGTTTTTGGGTAGCAGCCACCGCATTTATTGTACCCTAGGAGGGCGGGCTGTTACAACACGTGTCCAACCAGTAGTGCATATTCTTGTGGGACGGAGGGAGTGTTTAATTTCATTTTTATCATTTTATAAATTTATAATAATAACAATTAATATTAATAACTAATTAAGAAAGTCTTAATATAAATTAAGCATTAGGAATATATTGAATATAAGGAGTAACTGATTATAAAATTCTTAATATAATTTAATATTATCATCGATAAAAAAATTTATTTGGAAATCTTATTTTAATTATTACATCATGTAATTGAGTTTTTATGGCAAATAGTTAACTTAATTTGATTATTAAATTAATTAATATAAATTTAAAATTCTAACAATTTCTTTGATATTTCGAGAAATATGATGAATAATCTCTAAGAAATTCTATTTCTTGGAATCATATTTTGAAGAATCATATTAATACTCCACTTTCCTCCACTATTGTCAATTTCTTGCTAAATCAAATTTTCCCCAAATTTTGAAAATTCCTCACTAAGGATTAATATTTGACTTTTTCGATCAAATTTTTAGTCCATGGAAAATACCAAACACACCCTATAATAATAGTCATATTTACTACTTCTTCCGTTTCTTAAAAATAGGAATTTTACAAAAGATATCACTTTTAATGTGAAATTGATAAAGTAAGAGAGGGGTGAGAAAAATAAGTAAATTAAGAGAGATGGGGTAAAAAAACTGTAAAATAAGTGTTGGTGAATTATATGGTCCATTTCCTAAAATAGAATGTTTCCATTTTTGGTAAACGAACCGAAAAGCAAAGCATTTTTATTTTTAGGAAACAGAAGGAGTATATTATTGTTACATATTGTTACATTATTGCTAAAATTATGAATTATAATACCAAAATCATAGTAATATAATGTATTTCTAAAATTATCAATAATTATTTTCACCATTAAAAATGTAAACAATCTTATTTTAATTATTGCATCAGTTAATTAAATTATTAAGTCGTTAGCTGTATTCAATTAATTGATTAATATAATTGTAAAGATTTTGATATTTCCAATACATGCTTAATAATCTATCAGAAATTTTATTTTTAAAAATCCTATACTGATTTGAAATGAATCCTATAAATAGAAGACATGTTGAATTGCATAGACACACACAATAAGAATTGAAGCAAAAGAGTTGAGATCATGGCAAACAATATAAAACCCATTTTTGAATACGATTTCCTCAACGATCAGCGCCTTGGCCCCCATCGTGCAATTTCAAGAGATTATGAAGAGAAGGTGTTGTTCGAGAAGATTCTGGAGGATACTGACCGGAAAAATCTTTGCATCGGTAAAAAGGGGCGAGTTTTAACGGTTAGTCTTTCAGATGAAGACAAAAAGGGAGCTAGAGAGACAAGGGTTTCTTGTGCTTCAAACAAAGGTATATCCTTCAAGCAATGTTTACACCCTGCTGTTTAGGTATAGTGCTGAGACCCGCGTGGCTGAGATAAGCGGAGAATGGGCCGGTCTTGTTAGTGAAAACAAACTAAAGAGAGGGAATGCGGTTCAGGGCTGGGGATATCGCCCAAAATGGACACCTCTGCATCACCCTCACAATCACGGGGAGATAGATGTTGACCTCATTTTTTATTTATTTATTGGGATCAATTTTCTTCTATATTGTTTCTTCTTCATCTGTATGATATGTTGTTTCATGTCACTCTTTGATTTCCGAGTCATTATGATTTAATTTTAATCTGTTTCCCCGAGTTTATTATGACGTACCGATCTTGGATATACAAAATTAAATATATCCATCCATAAATTATTAAAACATACTAAGTACCTCCGTTGTTGAAAAATAGAGTATTTTGAAATGATACGAGTTTTAATGCATTAATATTGGTAAAATAAAAAAGAAGAATTGATAAAGCAAGAGAGATGAGGAGAATGTGAGTAAATTAAGCGAGAGGAAGAGAAAAGGTAATCCAAAAAGAGTTATTGTGTTTTGAGAAATAATGATACTCCCTCCGTCCCCGGCTAAGATGAAACATTGCTTAGCCGGCACGGGATTTTATGATTTATTGGTTAAAGTGTATAATTGAAGAGAGAATGTGAGTGTAAGTATTAAAGAGAGATAAAGAAAGATGGATATTTGAATAGGAGTGAGAAAAAGTGGTTGAGTGTATTAATTGGAGAGAGAAAGTTACCAAAAAAGGAAATGTGTCATCTTAGTTGGGACAAACTAAAAAGGAAAACGTGTCATCTTAAGCGTGACGGAAGGAGTAATAAATAGTTAAAGTAAAAATATGTATTATATATTTTACATATAATCATATTAATATTTTAAGGTTTATACCTTAATCTACAACATGTACCGAATTTCGGTATGCAGCGGTATATGAAAATTTATACTGTTACCTTATTGAAATCTTTCGGTAAGGTTTCATGTCGTACTGAAAATCACGATATACCGAAAATTCGGTATTTTCTCGGCACGAATTTAATAAACGAAATTTAGAAACTTATGTTTTTCTATCAGTTGGTTTCATTCCCCTCATATGTTCAGTTGTTCTCGAGAGGAATCGATCATAATCTTCAGCTATATTATTTTCCTCTAGTGAATTTCTTACTAAATCAATTTTGCACCAAATTATGACAAAAGATTAGTTCATGATTTTTGGGGTCATATTTTGAAGGTTATAAAAATTAGGGATATTGGCACCTAATATCATGGAACTTTCAAAAAGTTGAATTTTTCTCCCGAATTTTGAAATTGGCAAATAATATCACGAACTTTACCCCGAGTTTGTTATTTCCCAACAGTGAAAAAATTCTGACAATATTAATAGATTGAAGAACAAATTTGTAGGGTGTGCCTCAAGAAAAACTATTCTCAAATATTGAAAATCTTGAAACTCTCGAAGTTGTTGTCGAGAAATTACGAAAAAAATCTGTATCATGATATTATTTGCCGGAATTTTTTCATTGGTGGGAAATAACAAACTTGGGGTACAGTTAGTGATATTATTTTTCCAATTTCAAAGTTCATGGGAAAAACCAAACTTTTTAAAAGTTCCATGATATTAGGTGCCAATATCCCTAAAAGTTACTCCCTTCGTCCACCATTAGGAGTCCCGGTTTACTATTTTAGTCCTTCCGCTATTAGGAGTCCCGATTCACTATTTTAGTCCTTCCGCTATTAGAAGTCCCGGTTCACTTTTACTATAAATGGTAGGTACACACCTCACTTTCCACTAACTCATTTCACTCACATTCTATTATAAAATTAATATATAAAAATGAATCCCACATTCCACTATCTTTTCCAACCCACTTTACTTTATATTTCTTGAACCAATTTCTAAATACGAAAGGTTTTAAACATTTAAATATTACTAATAATATGAAACACACAATCCATTAATACTACTTCTCTTTTACTTTTTCCCTTTCTCATTTTACCAATTGTATATTAAACCCGTGGCCATGTTGAGTGGGACGGACGGATTACTACCTTCGTCACAAAAAACAGACTAGTTTTACCATTTTGGCCGTCCACCAATATTAGACCAATTTCTAAATATGAAAGGTTTTAAACATTTAAATACTAGTACTAATAATATGAACCCCACAATCCATTAATACTACTCCTTCCGTCCTAAAGAAGATGTCACACTTGGGAAATGACACGAGATTTTATGAGATGTTATTTTGTGTGTTCAGTGGTGAGAGAAAATATAATTTTATAATTGATGTAAGAAGGAACTTTTTCCAAAAGAGGAAATGTGACATCTTTTGTGGGACAAACTAAAAAGGAAAGTGTGACATTTTTTGTGGGACGGAAGAAGTACTTCTTTGTTATTTCTTTCCTCTCTCTCACTTTATTAATTGCATGCTAAAACTGGTGCCATGCACAACTATGTCTATTTTAGTAGATGGAGGTAGTACCAAATTAGGCCAAAGTTTGTGAAGGTTAAGTGTATGGTTTTTTCCATCCAATTTAAATTTTGTGGAAAATACCTTACTTCAGCCAAAGTTTATTCATGAAGAGACCAATATGTCATAAGTACTATAATAATAATGTTTATTATTATTATTATTATTTAAATTATGAATTATAATTACATATTAGTAGTAATATACTAGTTTATGATACTTATTATCAATAATTTATTAAGTAAACTCTAATGTAATTTCAAAATTATAAATAATTATATTTTAAAATGCTTACAATTTCCTTGATATTTCTAAAAAGAACAAATAATTCATCAAAAAATTTATTTGTTAAAGTCATATTTTTAGAAAACATATAGTAATATTTTGCTGACAAACAATTGAATCACAACAATCACATTCTAACAATTTATTTGATATTTCCAAAATTTGATAAATGATCTCGATCACAATAATCATATTTTGTGAAATCATACTATTTTGATTTGTAGCAAAAAATGAGTCCACTTGAAATGAATCATATAAATAGAACATATACACACATCTAAAATTGTAGGCAAAGATGGGAGTAAAAGTTATCCCTGAATACGATTTCGTGGGCCTACAGGGCAACGGCGTCCCTCGACTCGTGGCTACGTATGTCCAGATTGAAGAAGAAGGCAGCATGGAAACATATCCAGCGAAGGCCTTGTTTCATAAGGAGCTGGGGTGTACTGATAAGGAAAGTCTTGGCATCATGGGAACGGAGAGAGTGATGAGTGCTCTTACACTAGAAGAGAGAAAGAAGGCAGAGAGTGAAGGGTTTGTTGAGCTTCCAACAGTGACTCCACTTGGAATTAAATACAATCTGGTGTTCAATAATGCTACCATAAGTGGCCAATGGTTACAGATTTACTGTGACAACAACCTAAACGATGGGGATTGGGTTTTTGGCTTGGGATATCGCAGACAAAAACACCTCTGCATCACCCTCACATTCAACAAGTTATAAGCTTGGTTCACCTAATTGGGATTTTCTCCACTCACAAATTCAACCAACTGGATTCAATCTCTTTAGACTTTAGATATATTTTGGTTATGGTGTGAGTTGTGAAAATACAAATAATTCATTTATGATTTTTGGGATCAAATTTTTAGTCCATGGGAAATACCAATAGTCATGTTTATTATTGTTATTGCAATTGTTATTATATATTTTTATTTAATAAATTATTACCAAAATTATGAATTCTAATACAAAATCATAATATAGTGGTTATTATGTTCTTGATCATAATTTTATCACCAAAACTTTGATGTAATTCAAAATTATCGATATTTGTTTTCACCATTATAAATTTATTTTAAAAATTTAATATTTACATCAATTAATTAGATTATTATTTCGTTAACTGTATTCAGTTAAATGATTAATATAATGGTATAAAGATTTTAACAATTTTCGATATTTCCAATATTCAATAAATAATCAGTCTCAAATTTTATTTTATTTTAAATCTTACTTTGTAAAATTATAATCCTCTACTCTCCCGGACTTTAAAAATTTGTCAATTATTTTCATTCTGTCCATCCCTGAAAATTTGTCACTTTACATTTTTATTTTTAGTAGTAGACCACATATTCCATTATTATATTTTCACTCACATTTTATTATAACCTATACGATTCATAAAACCAGACGGAGGGGTTATGATTTTAAATTTGATGAATTTGTTTGACAATTCCAAAATATGATAAATAATCTATAAGAAATTCTATTTGTGGAATCATATTTGAGGAATCATAATCCTCTATTATATTACTATTTTCCTAAGACTATAGTAAACTAATATTATTGTTATTATTATATAAGTAAATTATTATTAGAATTATGAATATTAATAATGATTATTTTTTTTATAAATAATTTATTAAGTAAATTTCATGTAATTTCAAAATTATTGATTATTATTATTATATCAATTAATTTTTTTTACACAATTATTGAATTACTAAGTCAATTAATTAACTAAATTAAATTAAATAATATAATTTTTAAAATGCAAACAATTTTTTGATATTTCTAAAATAGAATATACTAATATATCAGAAATTCTATTTCATAAAATTCTAATAATTTCTTTAATATTTCCAAAATATGATAAATAATCTTGTAAATCATATTTTGACACTTGAAATGATTCCTTTAAATAGAACACATGTAGAGTTGAATTGATATGGTCACACATATTTATAATTGTAGCATAAGAGTAGAGATGGCAGTTATATTAAGAAGCATCTATGAATACAAATTGACAGACCGAGTGTGCGGCATAACTTACTTTGTCCCAATTCAAGAAGGAGGATTCATTGGAGGAATTGAAGCGAAGATGTTGTTCCAAAAGCAGCTGAAGAGTGGTGACATTAAGAGAACTCTTAGCATCAAGCATGGTTTCGAAAGCGGGAAATTGAAAATGGATATGGATGTTCTTAAAGACGAAGAGAGAATGAAGCCAGCAACCCGTGGGCCGGCTCGAATAGCCCACCAAATTTATAGGGTTAGGGCTGAAAATTTCTAGCCCGATAAAATTACAACCTGATTAGCCCGCACCTGATTAATCCGCAACCCGTTAGGGCCAGACCCGAAAATCCGATGGGCTGGCCCTGAAACATGATAAAATTTCTATCGTTCTATTTGTTTGACTCTAATTCAACACTTTATTGATTATTTTATAATATAGATTAATAAAAAAATAACTTTCAATTTTATATATAAAACAAATAAATTATATATTAAATTTTTATTAACATCATAATAGATAAATAAATTAGAAATTTCAAATTCACTAAAAAATATGTTTAAATTTCTAAAACATTCTTTAAAATTTCTTGATGTTTATATTTTATTTTGCATAAATCTCAAATATTAGTATTTGATCATGTTTATGTTTGAGTTAAAGCATATATCTCAAATTTATCATAATTAAATCTCTTACATTTTATAAATATAACTAATTTTCACCATTATTTATTGGATTGATCGCCTGTTAATTTTATCGGTAGCAACCCGATTAACCTGCTAGGCTAGCCCGAAACCCGAGCTTTTACGGTTAGGGTTGAATTTTTATAACCCGAAAAAAATCACAACCCGATTAGCCCGCACCCGATTGACCCGCAACCCAAATATGGTTGGCACGAAATTCGGTGGGCTGACCCGATTGACATCCCTAAATGAAGCTAAGGAGAGAAGGGTTTCTTATGCTGCTAACAAAGGGTACAGATCGCGCTTTTTTGAATCTGCGGTTTAAGTATAATGGTACCGCCGGCGATGCTAGGAAAAGTGAAGACTGGTTCGAGATTTTTATGGAGAACATTTTGAAGGAAGGGGATTACGTTACCGGCAGGGGATATCGCAAACCCAAACACCTCCGCATCGCCCTCACATTCAACAAGACGTTAGGTTCGCCTAAACAGTCATCTGTTTTTTCTTAGTATACTCCCTAAAATAACTGAATCTATTCAAAAAGATGCGGTTATACTCCCTCTGTCCCCTAAATATTGCCAGTTTGACCGGGCACGAGTTTTAAGAAATGTAATGGAAAGTGGGTTGAAAAAGTTGGTAGAATGTGGGTCCTACCTTTAAAGTATTAGTTTTATAATAAAATGTGAGTGATGATAAGTTAGTGGAATGTGAGATCCATAGCCAAAAATGGTATAAAGTGAAATGTGACAAATTTTGTGAGACGAACGAAAATGAAAAAATGTGACAATATTTCAGGGACAGTGGGAGTATTAGATAGTGGAAAGTGTGGTTCTTCAAGTCGTAATATTTTTATAATTTATTTATATTTTTTATTTAAATTACACATATTAGTTGAATGCAGTGATGGCTTTAACACTATGATAGCATATTGCAACTCATATGATATTATTACTATTGAATCGTGGCATAATTTGATAATAATTATTACGAGGCAGGGCTATACGCCTATTAACGGTGACAGACACAAGATTTTAGTGGGGTGTGGGGGAATGGGGTTTCCAAATAACTATTGACAATTGTTACATATTTTCAGTGTCAACTACAATAAAAGCAATTGCAACTTGAACGGAACATAGCTGAAGTAGAAATGGATAGTGAGAGAAAAAAATGAGAATAAATAACATAAGTTAAAAGATATATATATTGATAGCATCAGTATTAAAATATGAGGAGGTAATATATTTTTTTAAAAGAAAACATAATTTAAGTTAATTTTACTACTATTATATTAATATATATGCAAATTTATGGAGCTAGAAGTACTGTTTTATAAATAAAATCTCTTTGTGATCTTACAATAATACTAATATTTACCCAAATAGGAGTAATGAATTAACTATAAAAACCAGAAACATTATTTAATTAGTTAACAAATGAATTAATATAGGCATTTATCTATCTATGGAAAAATCTGCCAGTGTGTTGAAAACATAAATAAAGATTCAAGAAATAATAATACTCCATTACACGTTACTGAAAAATAGCTATGGCAAAGAAAAAATGCTGTCGTTATAAGTGGGAATTGAACACTCTATGAGATTGGACTGTGACAAAGAAAGAACGATATATAAGTGGGAATTTAACACTCTATGAGATGAAACTATGACAAAGGAAAAACGATAAGGGCAATGAGTGGGAATCAAACTCAGTTCGTCGTAGTTGTTGCATCTCTCAGTTCCCAGTTCCCACTTCCCACCATCTGCACTAGGCAGTCAATTGTAAATTTTAGTACGAATAATATATATATACAATCAAAGTTCAAATGGGTGGGGTCCCGTGGCCCCCCATGCCCCAACGTGGGTTCGCCCCCTTTACATATATCTTATATTCCTAATTATATCTATTGATGATTAAAAATTACCTAATATATCATCATTTAGAGATTGAATTGCTTTTATTACTCCATCCGTTCCATAAAATATGCACAATTTTCCTTTTAAATTTTTACCGAAAAATATGTACTTTCTAATTTTGAAAACTATCTTCTCTTTAATGAGGTTGACTCATTCTCCACTAATAATACTCTAATTACATTTTCTTTCTACCTCTCTTTTACTTAACCAATTGATGCAGTAGAAGACAAGACTTGGAGGCAAAGAAAAAATATTTTGAGTTTTATTTATTTCCTAGTTAGTAAAAAAATATTAATTGTTTTTCCTTCTACAAATTAGGTTTTCCTTTTTGATTATTTTCCTTATAGTTATTTTTGCTTATTATGTTTTAGTTATTTTCTTTCTATAAGTTTAGGATTTCCCTTTGCCTATATAAAGGTCTCATTGTTGATCTTAAGAGACAGACATCTGAATAATATTTTTACATTGAGTTTTTATAGTCCGAAGTTCTCAATTCTTTGAGTTCTTTATTATCATTTCAGTCATTGTCATAGTTTCTATCGTTTTTGCATCACCAATTTTGAGTTAAAACCCGTTCCAAACAAAAAAAGGATATTCTTTTTGGACCGAGTGAGTATATACTTATTCATTAATAATTTGATAATAATTATAAATTGTGACACTAGATTAAAAATATACAATGAAATACCAGTTATTATTCCAGTAAACTTGAGTACTGTAACCCAGTAATGGAGGAGTAAATTTATAAATTTATAATGGCATTTTGATTTATATGGCCTTCTCATTTCTTTTAATAATATTTTTATTTTTATGGATAATTATTTAAATTATTTAATACTAGGTACGATTTTTTTTAAATTAATGTAACAATATATTTTATGATATTTGATTCATGTTGTTAATCTAATATGTTTAGTTTTACTTATTTAAAATTACTTAAATTCTATAACTATTTAAATTGTACTACCTTTATTGCTTGTACTAAAAAATTTTAAAAAAATAAAATGTAGATCTAATATAGTGCCAGTAATTAATACTCCCTCCGGAGGGAGTATTATCTTTTAGACGGAATAATATTTTAGCATTAAAGTATATAAAACATATGGAGTATTATTTATAAGTGAGATATAAAATTGAAAATTAAAATTATAAAATTCACACCATCAACTTATTGGATTATATTTAGACGGAATAATATTTTTGCATCAAAAGCATATATAATACATATTATTTATAAGTGAGATATTAAATTGCCAATAAAAATTATAAAATTCACGCCAACAAATTATTGGATTATTTTTAATACTCCCCTCCGTCTCACAAAGTTTGACCCATTTTACCATTTTCGTCCGTTCCACAAAGTTTGTCCCATTTGGAATCTTACCAAAAATAGATACTCCCTCCATCCCGCTTTAGCAGTCCTAGTTACTTTTGGGCATTCGTTTTGTAAAAATGATAATAAATAGTTAAAGTGGAGAAATGATAAAGTAAGAAAGAGTATTTATTATCAATTTTACAAATGAGTGCTCAAAAGTAACCAGGACTGCTAAAGCGGGACAGAGTGAATATTAAATACCCCTCAATCTCCTCAATATGGGACCCTTATTCCACTACACACCTCCATTTAATACAAAGTCAAACAATTTTTTAAAACTCGAACAGATTTAAACTTTGTGGGACGGAGGGAGTAAGATGTATAGGTAAAATCAATGATAATTCATAAAACTAATTTGAGAAATAGGATGTTACATATTTTATGTGAGCTCATTATATATATATATATATATATATATATATATATATATATATATATGGGTGCACTATGGTGCCACCATAGATAGGATAACACCATACCACCAATATAGTCCGTTAGATCTCATTTATGGACGCCTAGTTTCGTGAAAAAACACGAGTTTGCAGTCTACTGTATTAGATATTGCAGTCGTGGTAAACTGCAATATTGTTGTGGTAAGACTGCAATATTCAATGAACAACACTGTAATCTGGTAACGTAAAATTAGATATTTTCTATTTTACCCCTCCGTGTTTTTACACGTGGCGGCATGACAAACACACGATTTTCAGATCCAATGGCCTAAAATGGTGGTATGGTGTTACAATAAAGAGGGTTGTCATCTTAATACATCCCTATATATATTATTTATAAATCCACTCTTAAAGACCGAACCACCGAACCATGCCAAATTAGGGTTTTTAGATCTAATTTTTTAGGGATGAGATACACAAATTTATAAATTATTTTCGCCTTCATCACAAGCCTATTTTAATTCATCCGAAGGTAAATAAGTCATACTAACATGTTACGAAGATTTAACTTCAATCCTGAATATATTACTTCACTCCAGAAGGTTTTTACTTCATTCCAATAGGATCATTACTTCATTCCAGTACGTAAATGCGGTTTCGCCGTCGCGTGCCATTCTTCTCTCTACAATATCTATCACCACCTCCACGGCGCCGATATGGTTTAATAAACACATGGAATAATGTAATAAATTATTGGAATGAAGTATGTGTAGAAGCATTTGAAATCCTACTGGAATGAAGTAAAAATCTTATCCAATGAAGTAATAATGTTTCTGAATGAAGTAAAAAACCCACTTGAATAAATTGCATTTTAAAATGTTAATCAAGTAAAAACCCAAGTCAATGAATTTGAATGAAGCATATGGTGAATCATTTCAAAACCTACTGGAAGCAAGTAAAAACATGTTGTAGTTTCAAGGTATTACGTACAGAATGAAGTAATAAACCTATACAATGAAGTAAAATGGGCTTGTAATGAAGCAGAAAAAATTTACACAACAGCACATCTCATCAAAAACACTAGATCTAATGGCCCAAATTTGATCTCTAGTTCAGTCTTTAAAATTGGTTCGACATTGATCACAACTATATATATGAGCACTAGCCACGTTTGTTGCACGTTTATCATTGTTGGTTTTATATATATATATAATTTATTTTGATTTTGTTTTTTTCTTAAATAATCAAAAGTAAATAAAAATTGAATTTAAATTTAAAACTAAATAATAAAAATAAATTAATAAATAATATGTTGAACTTAAAACATAAATAGAAAAACCACATCTTCTTGATCTAACAACGACTTCCATACTTTCTCCGAGAAAATGATCCAACCCACATCATCGTATTTGTATAAATAATAATTATTTTAACAGAAGTTATCATATTTCTAGAAATCTCATAATTCTAATAGGTGTTTCAAAAGGGAGTTCATGGTTTAGAGAAGCTCCCATGTTCAGTTGTTCTAGACAGGAATCCATCATAATCCTTAGCTATATTATTTTCCTCTAGTGGATTTCTTACTAATCAATTTTACACCAAATTATGACTAGAGATTAGTTCATGATTTTTGTCGTCTATTTTGAAGGTTATAAAAAATACTATATTCGTCCAAAAACACAAACTAGTTTTACCATTTTGACCGTCCACCAAAATTAGACCAATTTCTAAATATGAAAGGTTTTTAACATTTAAATTATACTAATAATATGAACCTCACAATCCATTAACACTACTATTCTCTTATTTTTTTCTCTCTCTCTCCCTTACTTTACCAATTGCACTTTAAACTCCTGTTGCGTAATCATGTCTATTTTAGTGGAGGAAGGTTGTACCAAATTAGGCCAAAGTTTGTGAAGGCTAAGTGTATGGTTTTCTCCAGCCCATTTAAATTGTGGAAAATACCATATCTCAGCCAAAGTTTATTGATGTATAGACCAATATCTCATAATTACTGCTCACTGATCTGTCCTTGAAAAATATGAACTATTTATTTGTAGTCCGTCCCTGAAAAGTGTAATCTTTTTATTTTGAAAACTCATTTCTCTCTAATGAGGTGAGACTCATTCCCACTAACAATACTTTAAAAACTTTTTCTTTCTATCTATCTCTTATTTTCAATTATGCGTTAAAATCCGTGCCGAACCAAATGTCCATACTGTTTGGAGACGGAGGGAGTATAATAAATCTATACAATATATAAAAGGGGAGTTTTGGGGGAGTTTTAAAAAAATTTATTTAATTTAAAAAATTGTTGAATTAAATCTATCTATAAATAAAAAAATGGAGTTTTGAAGATATTAACAAAACTGCCATTACGAATATTATAATAAAATAAAATGAAATAAAGACTTCATAATCATAAATCATAAATTATACGTAACTACTATCATGCTATGTAGTGGTTTAGTGGAGTAGTGGAGCATATGAAATCTTCCTATAAGTATTTCTTTTCATGTACTGGTGCTTTTTTTTTTGACTGTACCTGGGGAGGGTGAAGGCAAAGATATTACTGTTTAATTATCTGTTTCTTCAATATTTATTCTGTGATGCTAATTTTCAGCACGCATATATATAACAAGATTATTGATAGATGCAGAGGGTGACTATTTAATTTGTTGTATGCTGTAGACAGGGTAAAGTGATGGTAAGCGAAACCAATGTGGGCATTAAGTGCCTATTTTTTTTAGTTTGTATAGAACAATAGGTTTGGTTTTGACTTAATCATCATTATTCTTACCTACACTTGGTTTCCAATTAGTATGCAAAACAAACATATTTGTATGAATGACATCATTGGTAGTTTAACATGTAGTCCGAAGTTTGGTTTCCCTGACATATTTTATATCACTTGATCACTTCTTTCCGGGATACACCAATTGGTTTGTTTTTTTATGCCTTTTAGGATTTGTACTTTCATTTCTTCATAGAAACATTGAAGCACTTCTTAGTGGTTTATGTTTTTCTGGTGCTACATTGCCTTTTTTCACGTATGATCATGAAATTCAAACTTTGGCAGCTCAGACGTTTACTCTTACGTGGAGGATGAAAGTGTTGTAGACCCATTTCTAGCACAACATCTGCAACATTTTGGCATAGACTTTTCATCCATTCAAAAGGTATAAAAGGCTTTAGAGTATGATCCTGTTTTATTATGGATATTTCTCTCATCTATTGTAATCTTCTCATTTTCCTTTAGCCGGCTCTTTCTGTTTTTCGGCAACGATGAAAACACGAGCAAGAAGCCAAAAATATTATTTTGCGAAGTTCTACCCCAAGAATAAGAAAATTGTAGGTATTGACAATAGTTCTTTTGTACATATTTTTAGCACAAAAGTTTTATTTAATGTTTAAACATTATATTATATTATATTATGTTATGTGATTTATCTTTGCATAGCGCAGGCGTGATACTAGTTAATAATAACAATTATGTTGATGGAGTACTATATTATTGTTATTATTATTTAAATTATTATGAAAATTATGATTTACAATTACATATTAATGGTAATATAATTTATGATGCTTTTATCAATAATTTATTAAGTAAACTTAATGTAATTTCAAAATTATACATGATCATATTTTAAAATACTAACAATTTCTTTGATATTTCTAAAATAGAACATATAATTCATCAAAAAATCTATATGTCACAAGTCATATTTTGAGAAAATATAATCCCCAACTATAATATTTTCCTGACAAACAAATGAATCATAACAATCATATCATCATCATTCAAATTTAATTTAAATATTTAAATTGATACAATGTACCAGAATTTAATTAATTCATTAATGTATTTTTAAAATTCTGGAGTAATAATTTCTTTAATATTTCCAAAATATGATAAATAATCTACACAATTTTTCAAAATCATAGTCCAACTATATATACTTTTGTGATAACACTTGAAATAATTCCTATAAATAGAAGAGTTGAATTGACACTTTGAATTGTAGCAAAAGAGTAGAGATGGGAGATAGAAGAAGCATCTACGAATACAATATCGTCGACGCACAACGCACCGGCCCCGAATGCATAACTTACTTTGTCCCGATCTATGAAGGAGGAAGAGTCGTAAAAACTCCTGAAGCAAAGATCTTGTTCGAAAAGCAGTTGAAGCGTGGTGACCGGGGAAGTCTTAGCATCAAGCATGCTTTCGAAAGCGGGAAATTGAAAATGGATGTTCTTAAAGAGGAAGAGAAAATGAAGCTAAGGAGAGAAGGGTTTCTTATGCTTCTAACAAAGGATCCAGATGGCACTTCGTACAATCTACAGTTTAAGTATAACGGCAATGCTAACATAAGTGAAGACTGGTTCGATATATATATGGAGAACAATTTGAAGGTAGGGGATTACGTTACCGGCTGGGGATATCGCACAGACGACGGAGAACTCTGCATTGCCATCTCATTCCCGAAGTAGTTTAGTTTCTCTCCTTTATATTGAAATTAAGAGACATTTTGTTTAAATTTAATTTTTTAAAATTAAAAGTGAGATATACTGTTCTTGGATCCTAATTTAAAACATACTACTACTACTACTATCACTAACAAAAAAAAACACGGTAGATAGTGACGGAAATTAGTGTCGGCAGCTGCTAGCTCAACCATTAGTGACGAAAAAGCGTCAGTCACTAATAGTGACTGATTATTCCGTCACTAAAACGAAGCAGTCATCTATGTTTTCTGTCATTTGGGGGGATTAATAGCTTTAGTGACGGACTAATCCGTCACTAGTATTTTTTAGTGACATAGTAAGTTTGGCGGGTCGGTCAATAAAAAATATTAGTGATGAATTTTTCCGTCACTAAATCAATTAATCCCACCAAATGATAGTAATCATAGATGACTGCTTCTCTTTAGTGACGGAATTCTCTGTCATTATTAGTGACTGACACTGTTTCTGTCACTAATTGTTGAGGTAGCAGCTGATGTCACCAATTTTTGTCACTATCTAGCTTTTTTTTTGGTAGTATAAATTTCAGGTACACTATTATTGTCTACATAAAAATAATAAAATTACAATTTCAAGTTATTCCGATTCCACTTTGTCGCCTCATCTTAATTGCCCCCCCTTGTATGGACACAAATCAACAACGTTGTTTCTATTTTATGCTCGCAAATCTGTCGTAATTTGTAATTTACCTCAGCGCGCACTAAACTGAAGTTTCGATCTCATTATCCTCCACAAAGTACACCAAAATTATTGAAGTTAAAAAACGTCATTATTTATACTGATTTCGTCCCCCAAAATTGTACTACCTCTGTTCCGTAGTAATATAGGCATTTCGTTTTGAGCTCTCATTTTGGAAAAATGATAATAAATATTTAAAGTGGAGAAAGAGTAAAGTAAGAGAGAGAATAATGTAGTGAAGAGGCTTATTTACAATATTTTCTCTCTTACTTTACTCTTTCTCTACTTTAATTATTTATATTATTTTTTTAAAATGAGTGCTCAAAATGAAACGCCTTTGTTACTTAGAACGGAGGGAGTATCTAGTACTGTTATGAGGCACGTTAGAAAATATTTACTCAAGAATCAAATAAACAAGAATTTAAGAATCGAATGAAGAACCATTCTGCTGTGACCCAGATTGTTGTACAACTCGTGAGGGGCAAATAAAAAAAAATTAGTAAATTTTTTACTTTAATTTAATTAGTTAGGTGTGACGAATATCAATGGGTCTACCTAGATTTTCGGGTAATTTAATTAGTTAAACGGATATGCACCACACATTTAGTATTGATATAGTGCTTCTGAAGGTGCTGGCAGCGGAAGCGCTCACATAAATTCATCACATAATAATCAGATCTATTTAGCAGATTATTTAGATAAAATCTATTCGCATAATTATCACATGTATCATGCTCATAACTTGAATTAATCATGCTTTAAGAATATTGAAACCTAAAACATACTTTTCTACGGAGCAGAAAAATACCTAATTAATTCTCCAAAGAATTGAAGATGGCTAGCTTCTTCTCCACGTGATGCTTTGAGTACTAGACCACAAATCTTCTCTCTGGTTCCCGAACTGTATCCCAATATCAGTGTGGGCTGATCTTACTAGAATACTAGGACTTAAATAAAGAAGACAAGAAATCCTTTTGGGAATAGGAGTGGAATTCGAAAATTCCTACAGCTGGGGAGGCTGAAATTTTCGAAAATTACAAATAATGAAATTGTGTTATTTCTGTCTCCTTTATTCTCCTATTTATATTAAGTTCCTATGCGGACTGACATTGCAACCTTTCTCGATGGATAGTCAAATTCCATCTAGGTTGTGAAATTCATCTTTTTCTTTGTTTAGAACTGACCGTGTTACCTTAAAGTGGACGACGCCCACAACCGGTCTACTAAAACAAAGACTTAGACTTTGTTAAGTTAACTTATACATTTAAACATGCATTAACATCCATTAAATGTAAAACATAACAACATTATGACAAAAATAATCTGTTTTATTCCTTGGAAAATAAAATAAGAGTTTTACAGTATTCAATCACTCGAAACGTGATTTCTAGTATACAAACTCTAACAATCTCCCACTTATACTCAAAACACTTTCGAGTATACAAAAAAATTGCTAACTAACGTCTAATTCTCCCACTTATACTGAAAGCGGATTGAGGTCTTGAATTAGTCGAACTCCCATTCCTTCAACATGGCTTTCATACGGCTTTACCGCTAATGCCTTCGTGAAAGGATCTGCCAGGTTGTTTTCTGACTCAATCTTGACCACTTTTATGTCTCCTCTCTGCACTATATCTCGTATAATATGATACTTCCTCTCTATGTGCTTGCTCGCTTTATGAGCCCGTGGTTCTCTCGAATTTGCCACAGCACCAGAATTGTCACAATAGATGGTGATGCTCTTGGGCATATTCGAAACCACACCTAAGTCCAGAAGGAAGTTCTTAAGCCATACAACCTCTTTTGCAGCCTCCGAAGCGGCCACATACTCGGCTTCCATGGTAGAGTCTGCAATGCATTTCTGCTTTACACTCTTCCAAATTACGGCTCCACCTCCTAAGGTAAACACATATCCGGAAGTTGATTTTCTCAAATCTACATCAGCTTGAAAATCTGAATTTGTATATCCTAAAGGACAGAGCTCGGCTGCATTGTAAACTAGAACATAGTCCTTAGTCCGATTAAGGTACTTGAGTATGTTCTTTACGGCAGTCCAATGTCCTTGGCCGGGATTTGATTGATATCTTGCTACCATGCCAACAGCAAAGCAGATATCGGGTCTAGTACAAAGCATAACATACATGAGACTACCAACTGCCGAGGCATATGGTATTCTTCTCATCTCTGCTATCTCAGATGTTGTCTTAGGACACATCTCTTGAGATAAATGGATGCCATGTCTAAAAGGTAGGAAACCTTTCTTGGCATCTTGCATGCTAAAGCGTCTAAGTACTGTTTCGATGTAAGATTCTTGGGATAAGCACAACATTCTCTTAGCTCGGTTCCTAAGAACCTTGATACCGAGAATGTGTCCCGCATCACCCATATCTTTCATCTCGAACTGGCTGGACAACCAAGTTCGCACTGATGACAACATCTTTTTATTGTTTCCAATTAGAAGAATGTCATCTACATACAAAACTAAGAACACAACATTTCCCTTTTCAACCTTCTTATACACACAGCTTTCATTAGGGCATTTTTCGAATCCAAACTTTTGAACAGTTTGATCGAAACACTGGTTCTATGATCTAGATGTTTGCTTGAGGCCATAAATGGCCTTCTTAAGCTTCCAAACCATGTGTTCCTTGCCCTTTACCACATAGCCTTCGGGTTGTTCCATGTAGATGGTCTCCTCAAGACTCCCGTTTAAAAACGCAGTCTTAACGTCCATCTGCCATACTTCCCAATCCATGTAAGCTGCTATAGACAAAAGTATACGGATCGATTTGAGCATGGCCACTGGGGAGAAGGTCTCATCATAATCGATGCCTTCCTTTTGGGTATACCCCTTAGCCACTAGTCTTGCCTTAAAGACTTTAACTCATCCATCGAGTCCACGTTTACGTTTGTATATCCACTTGCTCCCAATGGCAGTACAGCCTTCGGGTAGGACAGACAAATCATAGACGTCTTTGTCTACCATTGATTGTAGTTCCGAATCCATTGCTTTCACCCATTCGCAATGATCGACATCTGCCTGCGCCTCTGCAAGATTCCAGGGATCAAGTACATTGCTGTCCGAGGAGTGATCCATGCACTCTCCCAAACCAATGTATCTTTCGGGCTCATGAGAGACCCTCCCACTGCGACGCGGCACTACAATATCTGGTGTATTAGTTGAAATTTCTGGAATTGTTGTTACACTAGGTAATTGTTCTTGGTTAATGGAAGTTGTGACTTGAGTTAGCTCTTCAAGAGCTATCTCACTGCTGGGCTTATGATTCATTACATAGTCTTCCTCTAAGAATGTGGCATGAGTGCTCACAATCACTTTCTGATCTCTGAGACTATAGAATTCATAAGCTTTCGTTCCTCTAGGGTATCCTATAAACACACAAACCTCCGTCCTAGATTCCAGCTTAGTTGGATCCTTTTCCAATACATGAGCCGGACACCCCCACACTCTGAGATGTTCTAGATTGGGTTTTCGCCCATTCCACAACTCATATGGGGTAGTAGGAACTGATTTAGAAGGTAAGTGGTCTAAGAGATAGGTTGCGGAAAGCAACGCATGCCCCCAAAATGAAATTGGTAACCGTGCATAACTCATCATCGAGCGGACCATATTTAACAAGGTCCTATTCCTTCTTTCAGCTACGCCATTCTGTTGGGGTGTGCCCGGCGCAGTCGTTTGGGATTGTATTCCCGCTACTGATAAGTAGTCCAAAAACTCGGCACTTAGGTATTCGCCTCCGCGATCAGATCGCAAGCATTTGATAGTCTTACCATGACGCGTCTCTACTTTAGCCTTAAACTCCTTGAACTTGTCAAAAGTTTCAGACTTGTAGCGCATCAAATAGACGTATCCAACTTTCGAGAAGTCATCTATAAAGGTGACGAAGTATCGATAGCCGCCCCTTGCCTCGGTTGACATTGGTCCAC
The DNA here is from genome assembly GCF_023119035.1 of Salvia hispanica. NCBI lineage: Eukaryota > Viridiplantae > Streptophyta > Magnoliopsida > Lamiales > Lamiaceae > Salvia > Salvia hispanica. The sequence continues at coordinate 46,761,294 of NC_062965.1, forward strand.
ACACATCAGTATGAATGAGCTCAAGTACTTCCTTGGCCCTATTTCCCTTTGACCTAAAAGGTCTCTTAGTCATCTTGCCTTCGAGACAGGATTCACACTTCGAAAATGGTTCCTTCTCAAGACCTTTGATAAGATCTTGATCAACCATCGCATGAATCCTTCTTTCGTTGGCATGACCAAGTCTAAGGTGCCATAAGTACGTATCATTCATTGAACTTGAAGGTTCTTTTCTTTTCTTAGAAATTTTTGATGTAGCATTGAGTTCTGATTTACGTTGATTAAATTGTGTAGAAGTGATTGTGTACAGATTGTTTTCCATGATACCACAATAGATATAAGAACCATCTTTCTTAATAACGCAATTGTTATTAAAAGAAATCGAATATCCATCATAAGACAATTTAGAAACTGAAATTAAATTTCTTCTAAAAGAAGGTATCAACAAAACATTTTTCAAAATAAAAAATCTATCACTAGAAAAACGTAAATAAACGTCTCCCACTGCAACGGCCGCCACTTTCGTAGTGTCGCCCAGCTGGACTTCGATCTCACGATCATGTAACCGTCTTGTCACCTGCATTAAGTCAGGATCAAAACATATATGATTAGTTGCTCCAGTATCAATGACCCAAGTATGAGTAGATGTCGAAGCCAAACATGACTCGACTACTAGAGTGATTCACTTGGATTTTACATGATTTTAGAGGGTAGTTTTACTTGAATTTGATCGTATATTGTGTATTTTGAGACATGGTTTATAGCTACTTCTTTATGTTATTGGTATTTTGACCATTTTGTGAAGAATGTGTAGAAAAAGGGTCGAAAATGAGCTTAAATGGCGAAAGGTGGAAAAAGGACGAAATTGCAGCACGAGGCTGGCGAACCGCCAGCTTCGCATCAGTACCAACCTGGCGACTCGCCAGGTCCTTCGCCCAGAATTGCCGAGAGCAGCTGGCGACTCGCCAGCTTCACCGTACAACGAACCTGGCGACCCGCCAGGTTCGGCCGACAGATCCAAACAAGGAAATTTCGAGCCCTATTTAACCTAATGAACATTCTACACGCCTCCTACCTCAAAAATACCACTTTTTCACCTAGAAAGAAGAGAAGAACGAGCAGAGGACGAGTATTCATCGCAAGATTGAAGACGAGACCTCCAATCCGCCCAATCCAATTCTAGGAGTTTCTACTTTTAGTTTTATTCTTGTTCAAACAATGTTTTTGAATATTTCTTTGACTTTTGTGTTGAACATGAGTAACTAAATCCTTCGTAGAGTTCTACGGGGGAGATACAATGATTCTTATGTTTAATTGATTTCCTTTTTCTATGTCTTGGCTCATGTGGTTATTTTGATTTCTTCTGTGCTTATACGTTTATTTGACTGATCACCTTATAAATGCATGTGGATTTTACTACAAGAACTGAGAAGTGAGTAGTTTAATTTGAAAGAGAAGAAATTGACGTCTTTGCCAATATAATCGAGAGATTTGAGCCTTTGAATGAAGCTAAGTATCTTAGGAGCTATTAGGAGTTGTTACCTTAGTTCTAGGAAGGAGACTTCGGTTCTAGGTAGCAATCTACAAATTATATGCTTTGAGAAAAGATATAGTTTTATCTTAGTGATAGCTTAATAACCCTTGAGATCCTTTGTTGGCATAGTTAGGAAGTTAGTTGAGCATAGGATAGTTGTTATCGATCCCGTAGGATTCTACCCTCCTCATCCTTGATCTACATCCGCTTTCTCTTATTTGCTTTTAGTTCTCTAGTTGTTTTTAATTGTTTTTACTTTGCTTTTAAGTAGATTTAGAAAACCCAAACTTACCGATTCATCTAGATAGTAGTTGAGGTTGGTTCGTGGTAATTAGGTTGACACTAATTGTCTCTGTGGATACGATACTCTTTGCTTACTATTTGCTACATTAGCCCCGTACACTTGCGGGTATACTTGTGTTAAAAATAAGTTGAGTCAAGTTTTTGGCGCCGTTGCCGGGGACAATTTTGTGTTACTATAGCCTAATATCGTGATAAAAATTAAGATTACTAATTTAGATTTTACTTGCTTTATTTTTCTTTTCTTTTTGAGTTATTCTCACTTTCGTGTTTTTCTTTTCAGGTTGTATGCTCACTCGCTCTAAGGGGCAACCATTAGAGTTATTTGATCCTGAGATCGAAGCATCCAATCGAAGGAGAAACGCTCAGAGAAGGCTCAACCAAAGGCGATCACTTTCGCCTCATAAGAGAGAACCGCCTATTCTTGTTGCAATAACAATGGCGGACAACGGAGAGAACAATGCACCACATCCAGATCCGGTAGTCCAACAGCTCCAACTACAACTTGCAGATTTGGTGAAACAGGTTAAAGAAAAAAATGAACAACAAGCCATGGTGCCAGTGCAAAACATGTACGCTTACAGAGGGGTAGAGGACCCACCAATTGGCAACGATGGGATCGATGCCAATCATTTTGAGCTCAAGCCAGGATTGCTAAATATGGCTGAGGCTAATGCTTTTGCGGGGAAGGCCAATGAAGATCCCAACAAGCATCTTACTAAGTTTATTCAGATCAGTAACACGGTGAAGCTTAATGGGGTGAGAGATGAACAAATCAGATTAAGGCTATTTCCATTTTCCTTGAGAGATGATGCTAGAGACTGGTACGACAACATGGGGTCAGGATCTGTTAAAACGTGGGATGCCATGGTAGACTTATTTTTGGAGAAGTATTTCCCACCCAGTGAAGTTCTAAGGAAGCAAGTAGAGATAATTCACTTTAAGATGAAGCCTCATGAGACAATCCGAGAAGGATGGGGTAGATTCAAGACACTGCTGAAAAGATGCCCCAAACATGGTCTAAGTCCGGGACACCAAGTCATAACTTTTTATAGGGGATGTACTCCAGATGCAATGCGTGAACTGAATTGGAGCGCCGGAGGAGCACTACTTCAATTAGGAGAGAATGATGCCATGCAAGTGATTGAGAGAGTAGCTTCCACTGATGAAGAATGGAATAATGAAAGAAACACGTCATACAGGGTGACCTCTGTTGTAGAAGATGATAGAATAGACAAGCTGTCTCAACAGCTAGATCTTTTAACCACTCAATTGGGAATCATGGAGATGAGACAGCCTGGACCAGAACTGCAGGGAGGAGTTGAAAATGTGAACTATGTGCACCAAGGAGGAAATAATAGGAACTTCAACAACTATCGCTCCAACCAAGGTGGTGGTAACTACAACAATTATGGTAACAAGGTGCATCCCAATCTTTCATATGGGAATCCCAACAATGCTCTGCAACCACCGCCAGGATTCACAGTGTCTAATGGGTTGGTAGAACAGCAGAAAAAGCCTACTACTGAAGATATCTTGGCAGCATTCATGAATCAGACTACCAAGTACATGGAGAAAACTGACAAGTACATGGAGAGCACTAGTCAAAGGTTGGGGAAGGTTGAAAACGACGTGCAAAGCTTGAATGTGCATATGAAGAGCATTGATACTCAGATAAGCCAAATCTCTCAAGCTGTGGGTGTCCATCATCAGCCAGGCCAATTGCCAGCACAAACCATAAACAATCCCAAGGACTGCAAGGCCATAAATTTGAGGAGCGGTAAAAGCTATGAAGGACCTTCCATGCCTATAGAGGAAAAGAAGAGTACTCCAGCGGAAGATGGCAAAGCAGAAGAGAAATCTAAGGGGAAGAACAAGGTCGACGGTCAGACAGAGAAAGAATCAGTGCCAGAAAAGATGCCCTCTCCGCCTATTCCTACGACAGTCAAGGTGCCCTTCCCATTTGAGATGAAGAAGAAAAAGATGGATGAGCAATTCTCCAAATTTCTTGATATCTTCAGGAAGGTGCAAATCAATATACCATTGGTGGAAGCTTTGCAAGAGATGCCAAACTATGCAAGTTTTTGAAGGATGTTATCTCCAAGAAAAGAAGGTGGGGAGAATACGAAACTGTCAACTTGGCAGAGAGCTGCAGTGCGATAATTCACAAGAAACTGCCAGCCAAGCTTAAGGATCTCGGTAGCTTCACTATTTCTTGCATAGTGGGGGACAATCAAGTGGGGAGAGCATTATGTGATTTAGGGGCAAGCATTAATCTTATGCCCCTATCATTCTTCAGAAAGCTTAAGATTGGAACATTGAAGCCTACTACTATCACACTCCAAATGGCAGACAGGACAGTCACATATCCTAAAGGCATTGTGGAAGATATTCTAGTGAAAGTAAATAACTTTATCTATCCGGTGGACTTTGTTGTGCTAGATATGGAGGAGGACCAAAAGATCCCATTGATTTTGGGAAGACCTTTCCTTGCTACAGGGAAGGCAATGATAGATGTGGCAAAAGGAGAACTTACACTTCGCCTTGACAATGAGAGCATTACTTTTTCCATCTACAAGGTGATGAAAGTACATGATGATGAAGAAGTGGAGATGATAGAGCATTGCAAGTATGTGCAAGTGGTGGAAGATTGTGTTGAAGGAGTGGCCGAGATCAACTCTTCACATGATCAACTTGAGCGATGCCTATTTCAATCTCTTTATTCTTCTTGTATTAATGAAATAACCGATGTTAACTCTGAATTACTTGATTTTGTAGGAGCACTTGATTCCGCCGAAGAGATCCCTCATTGTCATAAAAAATTCCTTCCATTAAGGAACGAGGATGAAGAGAAAGAAAAGGAGAAAGAAAAGGGAAACAAAGTTGAGCTAAAACCATTGCCAACTCACTTAAAGTATGCATTCCTTGGAGAAAATGAAACATATCCGGTAATTGTATCTTCTTCCCTATCTGTATCTGAGCTCGATAAGTTGTTGAGAGTCCTTAGGAAACATAGAAGTGCTATTGGATGGTCTATTTCTGACATTAAAGGGATTAGCCCAACTTTGTGCATGCATAAAATTTTGTTAGATGAGGGTATAAACCTAAGGTTCAAAATCAAAGAAGACTTAATCCAATTATGCAAGATGTGGTTAGGAAAGAGGTCATCAAGTGGTTAGATGCAGGAATTGTTTATGCCATTTCTGATAGTGAATGGGTTAGTCCAACTCAAGTTGTAGCTAAGAAGGGTGGTATGACAGTTGTGCAAGGAAAGAATGATGAATTGATAGCCACTAGAGTTGTGTCCGGGTGGAGAGTTTGTATTGATTACCGTGCTTTGAACGCTGCTACTAGGAAAGATCACTTCCCACTCCCTTTTATAGATCAGATTTTAGATAGGCTAGCAGGATATGAGTACTATTGTTTTCTTGCTGGGTATTCGGGTTATAATCAAATTTTAATTGCCCCAGAAGATCAACATAAGTCTGCATTTCTGTGTCCATACAGAGTTTATGCTTTTAGGAGAATGTCATTTGGTTTATGTAATGCTCCAGCTACTTTTCAGAGATGTATGATGGCAATTTTCCATGACATGATTGAGAAAATAATGGAAGTGTTTATGGATGATTTTTCTGTTTATGGTACTTCTTTTGATCACTGCCTTGAAAATCTAACAAGTGTGTTGCAGCGTTGTGAAGAAACTAACCTTGTTTTGAATTGGGAAAAATGTCACTTTATGGTTAGAGATGGAATAGTGTTAGGCCACAAGATTTCTGCTGCAGGGCTCGAGGTTGATAGAGCAAAGATAGTGGCAATTGAGCAACTCCCACCACCCACGACGGAAAAGGGAGTTAGGAGCTTTCTAGGACATGCCGGGTTTTATAGGCGACTTTTTATTTGCACTATAAATACCTGCAAGTATACAGAGTAGGTATAGTATAGCAAAAGGTTAGTACCGGGTATCGAACACGGGGAAGATGTACACAAAGTGTCTATCTTCTACTAGAACTCA